>NC_091440.1:63258498-63263012 GCF_964237555.1 Oryctolagus cuniculus | reverse complement strand
TAGTCCTTCCCAGCATGCTCTATGCTATTGCTTTCCCAGGTATTAGGTTGCCTCTTCAGGCACAAATGCATTACTGTTCAATGCACACTCACATGGAGACAAAGCCACCGGCCATACAACTTTTAAACATTAAAAAGTCTCAGGCCCTCTTGAGGGAAAGAGATTCAAAATCCAGAATTTTTAGCAAAAAGTTAGCATTCTGGCAACACAAACCGAGATGAGTTTTAATGGGCTGGAGAGAGCCAATGTGAAACCTTTTTATATATACATTTAAAATCCTGTGTGTATGCGCTCATGTGAATCTCAGTGTGTGTACATCTCTTTGCCTTTCAAATAAATAAAAGCTTTTAAAGGGTCTGGTGTTTGGCACAGTGGTTCAGACACACTTGAGATGCCTACTTCCCATTTCAGATTGTACTTGTTCAAGTTCCAGCTCCACTTCAGATTCCAGCTCCCTGTTAATGCCCATCATGAGAAACAACACAATTGCTCTACTAGTTGGGTCCCTTCCACCCACGTGCGAGACCCACATTGTGTTTCCAACTTCTTTATTCAGCCTGGCCCAGTCTTGACTATTTCGGGGATCTGAGGAGTGAACCAGGGCATGGAAGATTTCCTTCTGTCTCTGCTTCAAGTAAAAATTTTAAAAATAAATTTTCAAGAGTCATCAAGTTCATCTCCCCAGGACCTCCATCCCACTGTGTGAAATATGAATATCTTTAACAACTTCCCATCAATTGTGGTCCCATTTTTTTTTTTTTTTTTTTTTTTTGTAAACTCACACACTTGCAAAAAACTATCTACACCTCTAGGCCTCCTATTTGGTGGCTGAGCTGGTTAGATCCCTAAATCCTAAAGTCCTATTTTAAATCAACAGTTGTTCTTCTAATGTGTTTTATTATTCTTTGCTTCTATTTTAGTCTGTGTTCTACTCAAGAGTTGGTTTCTATACCATTTTAACAAGGGATATTTTTAGAGGTCAGTGAAATATTATTGTAAAATTGAAAATAATGACCCAATTCCTCAAATCCTTCACTAGAAGTGACACACATTAAGACGTACTCCCTTAGAAGAGATGAATTAGATATTCCTAATAACTCTGTGAATTCTCAAGTCCTCCATTTTCCAGTGAATCTTTAAAAATAGCACAGATAGTCTAATCAAAATAGGATTAGGTTCTCCTCTAATAGTCTACCTCTCTTTGTCATGTGGTCAGGAACAAGGTAAAATAGGCATGAGGCCCTACCTTAAGTAGGTGAGCAAATTTAAAACTGAATTGGGGCAGGTGCTGTGGCGCAGCGGGTAAACACCCTGGCCTGAAGCGCCGGGGCATCCCATATGGGCACCGGTTTGAGTCCCAGCTGCTCCTCTTCTGATTCAGCTCTCTGCTATGGCCTGGGAAAGCAACAGAAGATGGCCCAAGTCCTTGGGCCCCTGCACCCATGTGGGAGACCGGGAAGAAGCTCCTGGCTCCTGGCTTTGAATTGGCGCAGCTCCGGCCATTGCGGCCATTTGGGGAGTGAACCATCGGATGGAAGACACCTCTCTCTCTCTCTCTCTCTCTCTTTTTCCTCTCCTCTCTCTGTGTAACTCTTTCAAGTAAATAAAATAAAAATCTTAAAAAAAAAAAAACAAACTGAATTGCTGTGTGGAAGCAGGATGAAGCCACTGTGCATGGGGACTGCGCACCAGCTGAGTAGCAACCAGAGACATGGAAAGTCTCATCTGATGCATGCAAGGCACAGACATGGTAAAAGCATTGGGGGGTACAAATCAAAAGATGAAATGCATGGCTAGAACTGAGATGCAGTGCTGCTCAGAAGACTTTCCTGGTTGGTTTGGACTGGTGCCCACTTGGAAGACCAAGGCCCACATTAGTTGCTCACTCATCAGAAGGTGACATTCTTGTTCTAAATGCCTGCTGTCTACTAACACATTTCAAACAGCAGTACGGAAGCTTTCTCAAATCATCTTTACATAGAGAAAGGACATTACATTTCTGTTTGCAAGATCAAGGTTCAAGGTTCAATTTCATGCCTGTTGGATGTATATTTGGAGCAAATCACTTTCCCTCTCTGGCCCTGTTTCTTCCTCTGAATAATAATAACAGAACTCTAGTCCCAGAGTCCTCTTAGGTCCCAGGTGAGTTGAGAGGGGGCTGGTTCTCGGAGTACTGGAGAACATTCTATGGTCATTAAAGCCAGACTTTCCTAATAGAGATGCCCTGTAGGTTCTGCAAAGAAAAATTCAGCCATTTGTTCCTTGGGGTCTGTCAACTACATAGAGAAAGCAAAGTTGGAAGAGCTTGTGTTTTCCTGTACAGTTGTATTCAAGTGTTCCATGTTATGTTTTTCAGCTGCTGATAATGGAGATTCCTTTCCAGTATGTATTAACGATAATATTAATTCTAAATCTTTCCTGGCTGCCACATTACTGCTAAGCCAGCACATTTCAGTTGTACAGAGCCAAACGGAACATTTTTCTGATGCTGGTTCAATTCATTCTAGACTGTTTATAGGTCTTCTCTATATGATGGTTTTGGAAAAGAGTTATTTTTTTTTTTAAATCTGCTTTACTTTTTAGAACAGTTGTAGATTTTCAGAAAACTTGCAAAGACAGTTCCCAAAGTTCTCATATGCCCTACATACTGTTTCTCCTTACTAACATCTTACTCAATTGCTAGAATTCTGAACTAATATCAATGTTGTTACTAAATAAATGTTATCCTTTACTCAGATTTCCTTATTTTTGACCTAATATCCTTTTTCTGTTTTGAGATCCCCTCCAGGACACCATATTATATTCAGTAGTTATAGCTTCTTTGGCTCCTCTTGGCCATGGCAATTTCGCACTTTCCTTGTTTTGGACGACTTTGAGAGTTTTGAAAAATGTCATCTAAGGCGGATTTGTGTGATGTTTTTCTCATGACTGGGGTGGAGTTACAAGTTTTGGCAAGGAAGACTGCAGAGGTAAAGTGCGATTTTCATCACCTGCTACCAATGGTATGTGCCATCAACAGGGCTTTTCCCTGTGGCTAACTTTGATCACCTGACAGAGGGAGAGGGGTCAGTTTCTCCACGGTCGGATTAGTCTGTTCTTCTTCCCATTCTGCACTCTTCTGAAGAAGGTCACTGTGCTCGGGCCACACCGCTGTACTTGAAGAGTGGAGAGTTAGGATCTGCGTCCTTGAAGAGTTAGTTGGATTGCATAGAAAAGTTGTCCTTTCTATCCCATTTCTTCCTTTATTATTTAATGATGTATTTCAATATGGACATTTATTTTGTACCTTGGATTATAATACAGTACCATTTTATTTAATTTTGTGTTCAAATCATTTCAGCTTTGGCCATTTGGCACTATTGCAGCTGGCTCTTGTGTTCTCTTATAATCTCTCCCTCATTGTGGAGTATTTAAAAAATTATTTATTTGAAAGATAGAGTGACAGAGAGCGGGAGAGACAGAAACAGAAGAGAGAAAAAAGCTTCCATTTTCTCATTCACTACCCAAATGCCCACGAGAGCCAGGGCTGGGAATGCCCTGGCCATCATCCACTGCCTTCCCAGTTGCATTAGCAGGAACCTGGATCAGAAGCACAGAGTAGCTGCAAAATTGAACTGGCACTCAAATATGGGATGTGGTCATCCCAAGAGACAGTTTAACCTACTTCACCACAACACGGGCCCTCCCTCATTGTGGAGGTTTTGTTGATTTTTAAAAAAATATTCCTGGGGTCGGCGCAGTGGCTCACTTGGTTAATCCTCCCCCTGCAGTGCCGGCATCCCATATGGGCACCGGGTTCTAGTCCCGGTTGCTCCTCTTCCAGTCCAGCTCTCTGCTGTGGCCCGGGAGGGCAGTGGAGGATGGCCCGAGTGCTTGGGTCCTGCACCCGCATGGGAGACCAGGAGGAAGCACCTGGCTCCTGGCTTCGGATCAGCATAGCTCCGGCCATAGTGGCTATTTGGGGAGTGAACCAATGGAAGGAAGACCTCTCTCTCTCTCTCTCTCCCTCACTGTCTATAATTCCACCTGTTAAATAAAAAAATATTCCTTTAGTTTCTTATTTTGCACTATAAGATATTTCAGGATCATCTTGAATAGTTCTTGCCCCAGTCCTAAAATTAGACATTACTCCTAGAGCCCTGGTTCCTTTCATTGGATAATATTAGGAACCAAGATCTAGGCACTAGGTTTGTTTATTGCTACTGGGGTGTCAGTATTTCTGGGCTCTCTCCACTGTCACAACAAGGACGTATATGTTTGTATATGGATCCATGTGTTTGCTCATACAGATCTGCATTTTGACATAACCATCTGTATCTATATTAAGCTAACATGAGCTCATATTGATGTCTCCAACTGTAATCCATTATCGTGGATCATCTTAGCCTTCTCCCCTTGCACATCTAAATTTCTGCTCCAACAGTGAGATACCTGGCTATTACCATCTGCCAACCATTTAATTCATTATTTAATCCCAGCATATGCGTGTAGTGATTTTAGAATTGTTAACCCAT
>NC_091440.1:60926638-60989138 GCF_964237555.1 Oryctolagus cuniculus | reverse complement strand
GTTGGTTGCAGATTCCCAAGTAGTTGGGTCATACTCTGTTGAAAGATTCATTTTATTTTAAAGACTTACTTATTATTTGAAAGCATTATGCAGAGAGGGGGAGACGCAGAGAGAAAGAGAATGAGATACAGGGAGAGATTGATCTTCCATCTTCTGTTTCACTCCCCAGATAGCTCAGTGGTCAGCTCCAGGCTGGGCCAAAGCTGGAAGCCAGGAGCTTATTCTGGGTCTCCCACATGGATGCAGGGACCCATGCACTTTAGCCATCTTTTATTGCTTTTCCCAGGCCATTAGCAGGGAGTGGGATTGGAAGTGGAGCATCCAGGAATCGAACTGTCACCCAGATGGGATACCAGCATCGCAGGCAGGCAGTGGTTTTACTCTCTACGCCACAATGCTAGCCCTAAGACTTATTTTAAATCTCATGCTAACAAGTAAATATGGGGGAAAACACTTCATTCTCCATTGACACTGTTATTATAAGTTATAAATACCACAGAAATGACATGATTGTTATGAATGTCTGAGAACATGGGACTTGGATTTTAGAGAAATGATTGATTTGAAAGCTTGATGATAATCATCATAAGATCTGTAAATGAGAAAATAGTTTCTGCTCTATTGAAATATCAAAATATAGTTTAGGGTGGAATTGAGCAAGGAATTACTGGAGGATATTCACGTGGGAATTAGGTGCTTTAAGTTACTAAACTTTTGAGAAAAGCATATGCATATTATATTTGCCTCTCTTTAATTGTAGGTGCCAGCTGGGACCAGACCATTGAGTGAACCTTGTGCATCAGACTGCTTCATCCAGACTTTAGGCCATAAGCAGCTCCTGGCTGAAATGATGCAGTCACACATGGTTAAGGACATATGTTTAGTGGGAGGAAAGGTAAGAATGGCAGCCTCACTGTAAACTTCAGTTTTGTGGCTATGGTTTGTTTTGATCAATCCTTTGAGTGATTGTGTTTCCATTTGTAGGGTTGTGGAAAAACAGTCATTGCTAAGAACTTCGCTGATACCTTAGGATACAACATAGAACCTATTATGCTGTATCAGGTACAACATTCGTTTTTGGCACTTGGACTGTTAACATATGAAGTTTTTGATGTAATGCATTTATATTTATTTGTAACTTTTGTAGGTCCATTCTATGTTATTGAATGTGTATAGCATACCAGGACCTGGAATTTTTTTTTTTTAAGATTTATTTATTTATTTTAAAGGCAGATATATATGTATATATATATATATATATATATATATAGAGAGAGAGAGAGAGAGAGAGAGAGAGAGAGAGAAGGGGATATATACAGAGAGAGACAGATCTTCCATCTACTTGTTCACTCCCTAAATGGCCACAATAGCCTGGACTGGGCCAGGCCAAAACCAGGAGCCAGGAGCTTCATTCAGGTCTCCCACATGGATGAGGGGCACAAGTACTTGGGTAATCTATTCCTTTCCCAGGCTCATTAACAGGGAGCGTGATTGGAAGTGGAGTAGCCAGGAATTGAACTGGTGCTCCAGGATCTGTTTTTTAAGAGGTTTGCTTTATGTTCATGCACACACACAGACTACATTTACTGGTAATTTGGAAATATAAGCAAAGTTGGTTTTGGCTGCAATGGGAGATAATTAGGTATTCACTGAATAGATTACTATTGTTATTCTTTAAGATTTTTTATTTATTTGAAAGAATGACAGAGAGTGAGAGACAGAGATCTTCCACAGACTAATTCACTCTCCAGTGCCTGCAATAGTCAGGGCTATTTCAGTCTGAAGCCAGGAGCCAGAAACTGCATCCAGGTGCCCCCCATGGAGGGTAGGAACCCAAGAACTTAGGCCATCACATGCTGCCTCCTAGGAGCACTAACAGGAAGCTGGATCAGAAGCCCTGACTAGCACTCAAACCAGACACTTTGATGTGGAATAAAGACATCCAAAATGATGGCCTAAGCTGTTGCACTGCAATACCCATACCATAGATTAATATATTTTATTGTGATAAAATATATACAATTTGTCATTTTAACCATTTAAAATTATATAATTCACTGGCTTTAAGCGTATTCACAATGTTGTGTAACTATCACCACTTTCTCTTTCCAGAACTTTTTTATCATCTGAAGCAATAATTCCTGATTCCCTCCTCTTCCCCACATGCTCTTAACCTCTCTTTTACTTTCTGTCTCTATGAATTTGCCTATGTTAGTAACCTTGTATAAGTAATATCATATTTCTGTCCTTTTTGTCTGGTCATGTTGTGACACATATCAAAATTTAATTCCATTTTATGGCCAAATAATATTATGTTGTATTATCTGTACTTTTTGTTATCCCTTCATTGTTGATGGATCCTTAGGTGGTTTCTACCTTTTGGCTTTTGCAAATAGTTCTACTATAAACAGTGTTGTACAAGTGTATGTTTTAGTCCCTGCTTTTTTTTTTTTTTTTTTTTGACAGGCAGAGTGGACAGTGAGAGAGAGAGAGACAGAGAGAAAGGTCTTCCTTTGCCGTTGGTTCACCCTCCAATGGCCGCCACGGCTGGCGTGCTGCGGCCGGCACACCGTGCTGATCCGAAGGCAGGAGCCAGGTGCTTCTCCTGGTCTCCCATGGGGTGCAGGGCCCAAGTACTTGGGCCATCCTCCACTGCACTCCCTGGCCACAGCAGAGAGCTGGCCTGGAAGAGGGGCAACCGGGACAGAATCCGGCGCCCCAACCGGGACTAGAACCTGGTGTGCCGGCGCCGCAAGGCGGAGGATTAGCCTAGTGAGCCGTGGCACCGGCCTAGTCCCTGCTTTTAATTCTTTGGGGTCATACCTAGGCATGGGATTTGCTGGATCATATGATAATTCTGTATTCAACTTTTTGAGTTATCAATAAGCTGTTTTCTACAGCAGTTATATCCTATTACATTTCTACCAGCAGTGATTCTTATTATGCTGGTCTAAGGTATTTTGTGCCCTTTGATCAAATTGTCCACAGTTTAGGAGGAATTGCAACAGCATTGGTAACTTTTGGGCTACAAACAAAAGAATCTGTTTTAAAGGGATGTACACAATTCCTCCACATTCTCCACAATACTTATTTTCTATTTTTGGATTTTTTTTATGATAGTCATCCTACTGGATGTGAAGTGGTAACTCATTGTGGGTTTGATTTGCATTTTTTCTGGTGACTAATATTATTAATATTGAATATCTTTTCTTTTTAAAATTTGTTTATTTGAAAGGCAGAGTTAGAGAGAGGGTGAGACAGAGAGAGGGAACTCTTCCATCTGCTGGTTCACTCCCCACATGACCACAAAGGCCAGGGCTGGGCCAGGCCAAAGCCAGGATCCAGGAGCCTCTTTTGGGTCTCCCACATGGAAGCAGGGGCCACCAAACCGGGTATCCCCTTCTGCTTTCTCAATTGTATTAGCAGGAAGCTAGATGGGAAGTGGAGCAGCCAGGACTCGAACTGGCACCCACATGGTTAAGAATTCTTAGCACATGATTGAGATTCTTATTACAAATCACTTGATCATGAGTGTAAGTAGAAGTTTATTTATGAGCTTTCTATGTCATTGGTTTGGATCTCTGCCAGCATCACACTATTTTGATGACAATAGTTTTAATATTAATATAGTTTTTATTTATCATATTATTTTTACTTTATTATTGTGGGGAGCAAACCGGACTAGACTGAGTTACTGGAATTAAGACTTATTCTATGCATCTGCTCTCCCACAATATGGCGCTGGGAGAGAAGTAAACAGCTTCCGCACAGCTGCCTCCAGTTCAACCAATAAACTGTAGGACTTGCTCCTGATTGGAGAGCAGCGTACTCGGCGTGTGGGCAGCCGAGTTAGGATTGGCGGAGGAGGACTATAAAGGAGGAGAGAGACGGCATGCACCAGGAACATCTAAGGGGAACATGTAGCTGAAGGAACACCTGTGCAGCCCCCGAGAGAGCCGTCCGGCGGTGTGCCGCTCCCCTGCGGAAGTGGGGAATGTGGCCAGGGGGAACCGCCCTTCCACGGAGGTGGAAGGGTCGGTAGCCAACCCGGGAAGAACCAGCAGCAAACCCGGGGAGGGCCGAGCAGATGAAAGAACAGCGCAGGGTCCTGTGTCGTTCCTCCACGAAGAGGGGGAGCGACATAATGGTGCCGTGACTCGGATATGAAGCCCAGGCAGGGTTTAGTGTCGTTCCTCCATGAAGAGGGGGAGCGACAATTATAATTTTTATTATTAATATGGCTTTATTATTCCTGTTGAAATTGGCAAATATGAGACTTCCAACTTTGTTCTTTCTTTTGAATGTCGTTTTTGATTTTTCAGGATCTTTTGAGATTCCCTGAGAATTTTAGGATGGATTTTTCTATTTGAATATGAAAAAAGCCATTGAGAATTGAAATTTTGTTGAATCTGTGTAATACTTTGGGTAGTATTATGATCTAAATAATATTGTCTTCCAAATCATGAACATTATTGTGTTTCATTTATTTATGTCTTTGTAAATTTCTTTCAGCGATGTTTTGTAGTTTTAAGTGTAGAAGTCTTTTATCTCCTTGGTTACATTTATTTTTGAATAGTTTATTTTGGTGGCTATACATGTTGTTGATGGTACGGTAAGAAAGCAGACTTATAGCTGGTATTCTTAAGAGTGAAATTCACTGTTTTTGTTTTGGTAATGATCTCTCCTAAGGCATTTTTGTCTTGCTAATTTTTTATTCTATATATCAATCTTTGGCTGATTATGGTAGACCCTACCATAATCTACAGCAGAATCTTCATATTTTTATATTTTATATTTATATTATTTTATATTTAAACAATTGTTTTATGTTTTGTATTCAACCATTTTGTATTTAAATCATTGTTGTGACATTGGATACTAGAAAATTTTGTTAGTTCTCCTATTTCAAATGATTCTGTTGAGAAGATTCCTTTTATGCTATTTTAATGTACTTTGTGCTTGTTAATTGAATTGGCCTGAGTTTGTAAGGGACCCTAGTTACGTAGTACTGATAACTTAGGGATGTTAGCAAAAGCATCTATTGTAATGGTACATAAGATAATTGTCACTGAAACTAATTTTTTCCCCCTCTGGACAATTTAACTCATTCAGGGCACCAAGGCACCATTTAGGAGTTTTATTTGCATTGAAAACAGTTTTAGAAACGAAAGAGAAGACATCATGTCTTTATAAAAAACTGTGGCAGAGCCATACCTCTAGCATTTTGTATAGCTTTCATAATCATATCTCAAGAAAGATAAGCAAAGGTAGGTAGGTATAAAAGGGTATAACTCTCTATAACTCTACCATTCAAATAAATAAATAAATCTAAAAAAAAAAGAATCTGAAAGCACTTTTTTTAATATATATTTTTGGAGTACAATAAACTCATGAAAGTATCATTTTATTTTAATTTTTTTTCTTCCTATTCGGTATGTTGATGGATAGATAGACAAAGGTAGGAAGTTACTAGCATTAAAATTGGTGGCTTAAAATTATATGTCCTGGTATACTTCTGAATAATGAAGCCAATCTCTTCTAATATCTGCCACTTTTTTTTTTTTTTTTTTTAATTTTTGACAGGCAGAGTGGACAGTGAGAGAGAGACAGAGAGAGAAAGGTCTTCCTTTGCCGTTGGTTCACCCTCCAATGGCCGCCGCTGCAGCCGGCGCACCGCGCTGATCCGAAGGCAGGAGCCAGGATCCAGGTGCTTTTCCTGGTCTCCCATGGGGTGCAGGGCCCAAGCACCTGGGCCATCCTCCACTGCACTCCCTGGCCATAGCAGAGAGCTGGCCTGGAAGAGGGGCAACCGGGACAGAATCCGGCGCCCCAACCGGGACTAGAACCCGGTGTGCCGGCGCCGCAAGGTGGAGGATTAGCCTATTGAGCCACGGCGCCGGCTTAATATCTGCCACTTAATATAGTAATTTGCTCATATTGTATTGATCTTCTCTGAAAAATACAGTTGCTGATAATTGAAAGGCATATAATTTGTCACTCGAATATTTTCAAACATATGTCAACCTCATAGTTGTCCTTCAAGGAGTAGAAAAATGGTACAGTAATAAGCAAAGTAACCACATTTTCTGAAAACTGCTTTTCTTTTCCTGTGTTTTCTGCTTATTAAGCTTTAGAGAAAAACTCTAGAGAAAAGTGGTTTCTGGAAGCATAGACTTATGACAGGAATAGAGAAGTGTAATAACTGTAACAACTTGTGGAGATAAATTTGTTTCTTTCTCTCTCTCTCATGGGCTTTTTCTATGAACTGGACCAAAGCTTATATTAGGCACTGAAATTGGTATTTGCAGATTTTGCGAATTGTTGATCAGTTGGTTCTCATAATAGAAACCAAGCTGCTGAGATCAAACATGAGATTCTTTTTTCCTTATACTAACATATTTATAACTAAAATATATTGATCTCTCTGGGACACAAATTAATTTTTTTTATTTGATAGGTAGAGTTATAGACAGTGGGAGAGAGAGACAGAGAGAAAGGTCTGCCTTCTGTTGGTTCACTCCCCAAATGGCTGCTACTGTGCCAATCCAAAACCAGGAGCCAGGTGCTTCCTCCTGATCTCCCATGGGGATACAGGGACCCAAGCACTCAGGCCATCCTCCACTTCCCTCCCGGGCTACAGCAGAGAGCTGGACTGGAAGAGGAGCAACTGGGACTAGAACCCGGTGCCCATATGGAATGCTGGTGCCGTAGGCGGAGGATTAACCAAGTGAGCCATGGTGCCAGCCCCAAAATTAATTTAATAGGGTTAAAGAAAGAATTTAGTTTTTATAATAACTGATATAGTTCACTTTAATGAATGATGAATTTCTAGAGGTTTGACTCAATAAAGAATTTAATAGGAACAAGTGATCTATTTTCCAAGAAAATGTGAAGACTTCCCTGTTATTTGTACATGTATAAAGGTACACTTCATCTGTAGGTTTTACCTTATTTTTAGATTCAATTATTTTTAGGGCTAGATTTTATATGAAGTAAAAGAATACTTAGCTTTAATACCAATTTGTAGCAGTATATAAAATAAGTTTTTTTTAAAGATTAGTAAGTTTTATAATACACTGTACAAATCTTAAAATCATTTGGCTCAAGTATTAGGTCGCTTGTTTTTCAGTGTTGATACCAGTGATGTCCTGTGTTGAAAAAAACGTAAGTTTATTCTTTCTCTTCGCATACAGACAAGGGAAGATTTCCAGATTTCTTTCTATACCATTACAAATATGGCAGATCTGAGATTTTCTTCTGATATAGTGAGATTAAATGCAAAGTCAAATGCAATCAATTTAACTTTTATTTAATGAATATAAATTTCCAAGGTACAGCTTATTGTCGCTCCCCTTCTTCGTGGAGGAACGACACAGGACCCTGCGCTGTTCTTTCATCTGCTCGGCCCTCCCCGGGTTTGCTGCTGGTTCTTCCCGGGTTGGCTACCGACCCTTCCACCTCCGTGGAAGGGCGGTTCCCCCTGCCACATTCCCCACTTCCGCGGGGGAGCGCACACCGCCGGCCGGCTCTCTTGGGGGCTGCACAGGTGTTCCTTCAGATAGATGTTCCCCTTAGATGTTCCTCCTTTATAGTCCTCTTCCTCCAATCCCAACTCGGCTGCCCACACGCCGAGTACGCTGCTCTCCTCCAATCAGGAGCAGGTCCTGCTGTTTATTGGTTGAACTGGAGGCGGCTGTGTAGAAGCTGTTTTCTCCTCTCCCAGCGCCATATTGTGGGAGAGCAGATGCATAGAATAAGTCTTAATTCCAGTAACTTAGTCTAGTCCGGGTTGCTCCCCACAGATCCCCCTTTCTTTTTATTTTTGGCGTTGATACGCGTCTGTCTTCGGTGCCCCGCGGCACACACTCTGCTCTGCTTGCTAGAGTTGCCCACAGGTGCTTACATGTCCTATCAATCAGGCAAACCGAATCCAGGTCCTCTCTTCACCATGGTGTGAGGAGGTTTTTAGGCGCTGATGCGTGCCTGAGTTCGGTGCCCTGCAGCGCATGCTCTGCTCTGCTAGAACTGCCTGCAGGTGCTTACAAGCCCTACCAATCAGGCAAACCGAATCCAAGCCTTCTCATTGCCGTATTGTGGGGAGACTTATTGGTGTTGATTCGTGCCTATCTTCGGTGACCTGCAGCTCATACTCTGGTCGAGCTGCCTGCTGATGCTTACCGCCTTACTAATCAAGCAGACCGAATCCAAGCCTTCTCATTGCGGTATTGTGGGGAGAGTTATTGATGTTAATTCGTGCCTGTCTTCGGTGACCTGCGGCGCATAAACTGCTAGCCGCCCGTAGGTGCTCACCACCTCCCTAATCAGGCAGACCGAATCCAAGCTCTCTCATTGCCATGTTGAGGGGAGGCCTTATTTTTCTCTATTTCCCTATCTCCAGGCATTCCTATTTCTCCTATTTTACTTCTATCTACCAGCATTCCTATTTCTCTCATTTTACTTCTAAACTTCTGTTTCTCTTATCCCTGCGGCTTCCCGGCACCCGCCCCGAGGCTGCTTCTCGGCGGCTTCCCGGCTCTGAGCCGCTTCAGCCCGCGCTTCTCCCATCTGCGCGGCTTCCCGGCTTTGCGCGGCTTGGCTTCGCGCGCTCCGCGGTCTCCACGCCCTTCGCGTCCGCACCACGGCCTCGCGCCAGCCCCGCGTTCCCTATCTATTCACGCCCCGTGCTCTCTCTGCACACGGCGGCTTCCGCGAGTCACACAGCCCCAGCTCACGTTTCCGCCACTAGTATTCAATCTAAGTTCCCCGGGCTAACCTGGCGAATTCAACCTAGCTCACGCGTCTGCGCCTTTCGGTCTGGCTTCCCTTCCTTTGCTCCCCGGGCTAATCTGACGGATTCCAACCTGGCGGCCCTCGTCTCTGCCTCTGGTTCCAGATTTTCGCCTTTTGCCCCCCGGGCTGACTTAAAGAATTCCAAACTGGCTTACGTTTCCGCCTCAGCCTGCACTCGCGGCTTCATCCTCCCTAACATTTTTCTCTACCCGGTATATTTCCCTAAGTTTTCTTCCAACAATATTCCTCCCTCATTTCTCCTGGCTTCTCCCCACAGTCCGTATCCGAGTCTGTTTGTTCGAGCTTTCACTTTCGCTTTCGACCTTAGAGATTTCTCCCAGCTTCCCCCCGTAGTCCGTATCTGAGTCTATGCCTAGGCTTTTGATAGCTTCTTCCGGCACCTTTTTCGTCCAGCTTTCCCCTAGGCTCTTTGCTAGTCTCTCTCTCCGGTATTTTCCACTTCTTCCCGTTTCTTCCCTCCTAAGTTTCCCTATCTGAGTCACGGCACCATTATGTCGCTCCCCTTCTTCGTGGAGGAACGACACAGGACCCTGCGCTGTTCTTTCATCTGCTCGGCCCTCCCCGGGTTTGCTGCTGGTTCTTCCCGGGTTGGCTACCGACCCTTCCACCTCCGTGGAAGGGCAGTTCCCCCTGCCACATTCCCCACTTCCACGGGGGAGCGCACACCGCCGGCCGGCTCTCTTGGGGGCTGCACAGGTGTTCCTTCAGATAGATGTTCCCCTTAGATGTTCCTCCTTTATAGTCCTCTTCCTCCAATCCCAACTCGGCTGCCCACACGCCGAGTACGCTGCTCTCCTCCAATCAGGAGCAGGTCCTGCTGTTTATTGGTTGAACTGGAGGCGGCTGTGTAGAAGCTGTTTTCTCCTCTCCCAGCGCCATATTGTGGGAGAGCAGATGCATAGAATAAGTCTTAATTCCAGTAACTTAGTCTAGTCCGGGTTGCTCCCCACAGCTTATGGATTACAATGGCTTCCCCCCCATAATGTCCCTCCCACCCACAACCCTCCCCTTTCCCGCTCCCTCTCCCCTTCCATTGACATCAAGATTCATTTTCAATTCTCTTTATATACAGAAGATCAGTTTAGCATATATTAAGTAAAGATTTCAATAGTTTGCAGTTTGCAACCACATAGAAACACAAAGTGAAAAATACTGTTTGAGTACTAGTTATAGCATTAAATCACAATGTACAGCACATTAAGGACAGAGATCCTGCATGAGTAGTAAGTGCACAGTGACTCCTGTTGTTGACTTAACAAATTGACACTCTTGTTTATGGCATCAGTAATCACCCTAGGCTCTTGTCATGAGTTGCCAAGGCTATGGAAGCCTTTTGAGTTCACCGACTCTGATCATATTTAGGCAAGGTCGTAGTCAGAATGGAAGTTCTCTCCTCCCTTCAGAGAAAGGTACCTCCTTCTTTGATGACCTGTTCTTTTCACTGGGATCTCACTCGCGGAGATCTTTCATTTAGGTCATTTTTTAAAAATGCAATCAAATTTAAGAGAAAGTAAGTTGATGGGACTTTTAGTAGAAATAATTGCTGTTTAACACATGAAGTCATAGGATCATCTTTAACTACTTGGTTAAATTTTTCTTCCTACAGCTAAACTCAAATAAAATCCTTTTTTCCCTTATGCATCTAATCCACAATCCTCACTTCTCTCTGTTATCCAAATGCAGTGGAAATATGTTTCTTTCTCTTTCTCTCTCTTGTTTTCCTTGCTCTCTGTCTTGTATTTATTTCCATCCTTCTTGTCTTTGCCTTGACTTTTCCCTTTTCTCTCATAAAGGTTTAAAAATATTTCTATCTGTCTTGGAGAATTTCTACATAATTCTGTAGCTTGTCTTATTTTATTACAATCTGTCATCCTTCCAGTTTTTTTAGTATCTTTTATTTTCCCACATAGAAGAAATTTTCTAAGACTAAGAATTTACTTATTTCAACACTTTCAAATCCCTTTTGTGAAATTTGGTTTTCCAATAACAATATATGTAATCAGTGACATCCTAACTTCCACATTTTGACTTCATCCATCTTTTTCAAGGGAGTCAAACCAAGTCTTTATAAATTTCTCATTAATAACAAGAGTGCTTTGTCTCCCGACTGACTTAGGTAGAATCTATTTTAAAACTTACAATTTATTTCAAGGTATCAAGAGTATAAAATTTGGTGCCTGTATTAGTCAGGGTTCGTTAGAGAAGCAGAACTAATGGAGATATGTATAGAGATGTACAGAATTGGCTCAAAAGAATTTGAAGGCTGAGAACTCCCATGAACTGTTGTCTGCAACTTGGAGACTCTGGAGAGCCAGTGATGTAAATTCTACCTTGAGTTCGAGACTGATGTCCCAGCTCAGAAAATAGGCAGAGAGAACTCACTTTTACTTACTCCTTTTTTGTTCTATTCAGACTTCTAAGGTCTTAGATGATGCCCAGCCATATTGGGATAGGCAATCAACTGTGAGACTCATCCAGAAATACCCTGCTGAGTCACCCAGAGTAATGTTTAATTGAACATCTGCGTACTTCATATCCAAGTCAAAGTTGACACATAAAATCGACCATCATGGTGCCTAGAAAGCAGAATAAAATTTCCCTCCTAATTTAAAGGGATATTTTCTTGGAAGTTTCTTACCTGTATAACAAAAGCATGCTATAAGAGTATTAATAACTATTTGTAATGTTCTTTGCCATATTTAATAGATAAATGAAATTATAATGCATGATAGTATTACTTATAATTGTAAAACTATCAATGTTTTGCCTTGTATGGAATAATTAATTCAGTAGTTTTCATCAAAGTACTAATAAATAGGTAACGATTGCATATGTGGGGAATTTTAGAAATCAAATCATAAAGTCATAAGCTATAATCCTTATGCTAATAACAAGTTACTTCATAAGTGTACTTTATTGGAAATAATAGAATATGGGTGACTCTCAGTAATATATCAGCAGTAGTTAAAAATGTTTTCAATTTCATGCCAGACTGATAATGTCATTATTATAGTTGTTGCCTATGCACACTTAGTATTTATTTTAAAAAATAAGAGTATAGTAGTTTTGTTTTTTTTTACTTTCACTAAAATCCCTGAGAAGAGCTTCTTGAGAAAAAAAAGTTTTACATTGGCTTGCAGTGCGGAAGCTCACAGTTCAGGAGTAAGTGGCTCCATCAGTCTGGCATCTGGTAGAGGCTTCCAGGAGCTGAGCATGTGCAGAAGTAGGATCCCATGATGAGCTGGGAAACAGAGAGGGAAGCTGTGCTCAACTTGGGGCTTAAATAACCAACCCTCTTGGCAGAACTGCCTTCCTAGGGCAAACTCTGTGACCTAAAGACCTCCAGCTGGGCTACCTCCTAGACCTCATAAGTAGAACAAATCTCTACCCTCCCTAATCCACCAATCATTAGCATTCATCTATTAACAGTTAGTATAAGATTTGGGGATTTTAATATCTGCATTAATTTGGGGATCCAAATCTTGCCAAATCCATAACAAATACTGAAATATGCAAATGCTGGTAGAGGTGTAGAGAAAAGGCAACTCTTAGATGCTGTTGGTGGAAATGTAAATTAGTAGAGCCATTGTGGAGAAGAGTATAGCAGTTCCACAAAAAACTAAAAATACAATTACCATGTGATCCGGCAGTCTCATTAATGGATATGTATCCAAGGGAAATGAAATCTAAGAGCCATCTGCACTGGCATGTTTAGTGTATGAATAAGACTGTTCATAATAGTCAAGAAATGGAATCAATCTAAGTGTCCAGCCATTGATGAATACATAGAGAAACTTATACACAGAGGCATATGATTCAGCCATAAAAGGGTGAAATTTTGTATCTTACAACAAAATGGATGGACCTGGAGGCACTATGCTAAGGGCAACAAACCAAACACATAGAGACAGGTATTGCACAATCTCACTCATATGTAGAATCTAAAAAAACCTGGTATTGGAACCAGTATTGTGGCATAGTGGATAAAACCACCAGTTTGAGACCTGGCTGCTCCACTTCCAATCCAGCTCCCTACTAATGGCCTGGGAAAAGCAGCAAAAGATGGCTGAAGTATTTGGGCCCCTGCCATGCAAGTGGGAGATCTAGAAGTAGCTCCTGTCTTCTGGGTTTGGCATGGTCCAGTGCTTTGCTGTTGCAGCCATCTGGGGATTGAACCAGTGGATGGAAGATTGTCTCTCTCTCTCTGTAACTCTGGCTTTCAAAATAAATAAATAAAAAATTTTAAAAGTTGGTTACATGGTATCTTAATTATGTACAGATTTTTTTAAGAAGAATAATTTATTTAAAAGGAAAAGTTTCAGAGTATGAGGAGGGGAGACAAAGAGAAAGAGCTTCCATCTGCTGGTTCACTCCCCAGATGTCCACCATGGTTGGGACTGGGACTGAAGCCAGGAGCTAGGAGCTTTTTCCAGGTCTCCCTAGTGGGTACAGGGTCCCAAGCATTTGGGCCATCTCCACTGCTTTCCCAGGTGCATTAGCAGGGAGCTGCTTTGGAAGTGGAGCATCTGGGACTCAAACTGGCACCCCTATGGCATGCCAGCAGCTTTGCTCTCTAAGACACAATGGCAGCCCCATGCCTCCCATTATTACGTTTATCAGGCAGGTAGGTGTGATTATTCAGACATCATTGTGATCTTCCCTTATCAATAGCATGGAGGAGCTTTACCATTTTTAGGGTTCTTTAATGTAGGAAAGCAAGAAGTTTATTTAGATCAGATCCTGAGTTCTGAGAACCAGTAAGTTCATATAAAAAGAGGCAGGTGACTCTATTTTTTTTAACACTCAACTTTTTATTTATAGTTGTTTGCATTCACTTATGTCTGTATACCTGCATATAGAAATTGTAATTTGTGTGTTAACCATTCTAACAGATGTGAGGTGATATTTCATTATTTCATTGTAGCTTTTATTTGTATCTCCTGATGATCAGTGATACTGAATATTTAAACATATACTTGTTGGCAAATATCTTTTGAGATATGTCTGTTTAGATCTTGGCCTACTTTTTAATTGGATTACTTGTATTCTTGCTATTGAGTTGTTTGAATTCCTTATATATTTTGGATATCAGCCCTTAGGTTGTCTCAGTACTATGCTTTTTCCTTTACTGTGCAGAAGCTTTTTTAGTTTGATACAGTCCTAATTATTTTTGCTTTAGTTGCCTGTGTGTTTGACTTCATAGTCAAAAAAGTCATTATCCAAACCAATATCAAAGAGCATGAGTTTATTTATTTCTGGGCTCTCTATTCTATTCCGTTGGTCTGTATGTCTGTTTTTGTTCCCCAACCATGCTGTTTTGATTACTATAGCTCTGTAGTATAATTTTAAAAAATCAAATAGTATCATTTTTCCAGCTTTGCTCTTTTTGCTCAAGATTGCAGTGGCTATTTGGGGTCTTTTATGATTCCGTATGAATTTTAATATATGTTTTTCCTCTTTGTGTGAAAAATATAATTTGAATTTTTGTGGAAATTGCATTGAATCTGTAGATTACTTTGGTTACTATGGACATTTAAACAATATCTTCCAATCCATGAGCATAGCATATTGTCACATTTATTTTTGTCTTCTTCAATACTTTCATCAGTGTTTTATAGTTTCTAGTATACTAATCTTCCACTTCCTTGCTTAATTTATTCTTAAGTATTTTGATGGTATTGTAAATGGGGTTGCTTTTGGCTAGTTTGTTGTTGGTGTATTGAAACCCTGGTTGTTGTTTTTTCATGTTGGTTTTGTACACTGCAACTTTACTGAATTAATTTATCTACTAATTTTTTGGTAGACTCATACAAAATCATGATATCTGTGAACAGGCAGTTTTACTCTTTCCTTTCCTATTTGGATGTCTTTATTTCTTGTCTAATTGCTCTGGCAAGGATTTAAATACTGTATTGAATAGAGTGATTAGAGTACATTTTTAATTATATGGTATGTCTCTGTAGTAAATTTTTGTAGACTTTTTTGTTGTTGCTTTGGTAAATTTTGAATGAAAGTTTAACTTTGTTCTGTATAATATCCAAAGGATCACTATACCAGTGATCAGAAGTAAGAATTTAGAGGCATCTTTGTTGTTTATAAGACTGAGTTCCTCACTTCTATATGAGAGTGAAAATGGAATTAAGTTATGTTTATTTGGTGCAAAAATTTTTTTAAGTCCATGTATAATTTCTTTAGAATACAACTTTTTCATGAACTTCTTTTAGAACCCTGTGTATTCCTAATGGCACCCCTCCCTGAATTGATTCTTTATTCTAGCCTTATGCAAGTCAGGGCAAGAAGACTGCTTGTCTGACCCACTGTTTACTCTTTGCTCAGGATTGGAAAGCAACACTTACTGAACATGTTACATATTATAGTGGTGTTTTCAATTTCCATCTTCCCTCCATGGAACTAGGAGCTACCCAAGGCTGAGTTTTACCTGGGATGCTGGTCAGAACACAAGTTTAGCTCTCCTAGTGCCAAAGTGATAGCACACATAAGATACCAAAAGGGTATCTTCATTGTACAAACAAGATTCTCTTGTTAAAGACCCTGTGGTTTTTGGTCAGCTAGGCATAAGGCTGTCTGCCTGTAAAAGAAGTATCCCATAAAGGCACACTGTAAGTACCCACACCCTCACCTTCATTTTCCCTTGTAATGAGGTTACTAGCCTCTCGTATTGCAACCTCAATTTTGCTGGGAACTCACAAAGGAGTCACATCTATTGACTTGTGTGTGTTAAACCATCCTTGCATTGCAGGGAAAAATCCCCATTGCTCATCTAGTATCTTTTTAATATGCTGTTGAATTTGATTTGCTAATATTTTTCTTGGAGCTTTTTTTTTTTTAATCTATGTTCATTAGCGATATTGGCCTGAAATTTTCTTTTCTTGTAGTGTTCTTGTCTGGGCTTGGTATCAGGATAAGGCTGGCCTAGCAATATGATTTTGGAAATTTTACATCTTATTCAATTTTTTTTATGCATTCGTGAAGTGTTAGTGTTAATTCTTTAAACTTTTTGTAGAATTCATCAAACAGGTTCTGAACTTCTGCAAGGTGATGCAATCAGATTAATGCTGATTCGATATCCTTGCTCATTATTGGGTTGTTCATGATTTTCTCTTTCTTCATTATTCAGTCTTGGTAGATTTTATGTCTTTAGGTATTTACGCATTTCTTTTAGGTTTTCTAAATTGTTGGTATATAATTGTTCATAGTAGTCTCCTATGAACTTTTGCATAGGTATCAGTTATGATGTGTGGTATCAGTTATGATGTGTCTCCTTTCATTTGTAATTTTATTTATTTAAAAATTATTTATTGATTAATTTGGCAGAGAGAGAAACAGGCAGATAGCGAGCTCCCATCTGTTAGTTGCACTCCTCAAAGCCTCATAATGTCAGGAGCTGAGCCAGGCTGAAGCTGGGAACCACTGGGAGCCAAAAACTCAATCAAGGTCTCCTTTGTAAGTGGTGGGGACACATCTGCTTCAGCTATTACCTGATGCCTCCAGGATGCACATTAGAAGAAAGATGGAATTGGAATTGAAAGTGGAGCCAGGACTCAAACTCAGGTACTTTGATGCTGGATGTGTCTTTGCTGTTAGACCAAATGACTGTGCCTATAATTCTATTTATTTGGTTTTTCTTGTCTTTTTTTTCCTAGTTAGTCTACCTAAGGAATGTCAGTTTTATCTTTTAAAGAAAAAAATTATAGTTGCATTGATCTTTTCTATTTTTTATGCCTCCTCTTTCATTTAGATCTGCTCTAGTATTTGTTACTTCTTTCCCTCTGTTAACTTTGGACTTAGTTGGTTCTTTTTCTGGTTCCTTGGGGTATAACATTAGGTCCTTTATTTGAGTTTTTTTCTCTTAGTATAGATGTTTATAGTTATTAACTTACCCTTTAGGACCATTTTGTTGTATCTCATGTTTTGATATGTTATTTGATCATTTTGGTTTGTCTCAAGGTATTTTTAAAATATCCCTTTCATTCACTTCTATGACCCATTGGCTATTTAGGATTGTATTTTAAAGTCTTCAATATTTTCCAAAATTCCTCTTGCTATTGCTTTCTAATTTCATACCACTATGGTAAGAAAATATATTTGATATGATTCCAGCCTTCTTAAGTTTGTTGAAACTTGTTTTGTAGTGTAACAGATGAGCTATCATACTGCGACCTAACATGTGACAGTATTCCATATGTGCTTAAAAAGTATGTATATTCTGCTGCAGTTGGATGGAAAGTTTCAAAAATGGTTTGTAAGTTCCATTTGGCCTATAATACTGCTCAGGCCCACTGTTTGCACACTGGTTTCCTTTCTGAATGATGTATCCATTTTGGAATGTAGGGTATTAGCATCCCCTACTGCTATTGTGTTGCTCCCTTTTTATCCCTTCAGCTCTGTTAATATTTGCCTTAGGGGACCAGTGCTGTGGCTTAGTAAGTAAAGCCGCTACCTGCAGTGCTGGCATCCCGTTTGGACACTGGTTCAAGTCCTGGCTACTCCTCTTCCAATCCAACTCTCTGCTATGGCCTGGGAAAGCAGTGGGAGATGCCCAAGTGCTTAGGCCCCTGCACCTGCATGGGAGACCTGGAAGAAGCTCCTGGCTCCTGGTTTCGGATCAGCCCAGCTCTGGCCATTGAGGCCACTTGGGGAGTTGACCAGCCAATGGAAGACCTTTCTCTTTGTCTCTTACTCTCTCTGTCTGTAGCTCTTTCTCTTAAATAAATAAATAAAGCAAATTTTTCAAAAAGATTTATTTATTTAGGTATTTATGTGTTCTAATGCTGGACACATAAAAACTTATAATTATTATAACCACTTGCTGAATTGATCTCTTTATAATGAGCTTATTTGTTGTGGTATTTTAAACAAAAAGTCTATTTGGTGTAGTATAAATATAGATACCTGTACTTTTTTGGGATTATGATTTCCATGGAATATCTTTTTCCATCTCTTCACATTCATCCTATGTGTGTCTGTAGAGCTGATGTGAGTCTTTTGTAGGCAGCATATAATTGGATCTTTTTTTTTTTAATTTTATTTATTTATTTGACAGGTAGAGTTACAGACAGTGAGAGAAAGAGACAGAGAGAAAGGTCTTCCTTCCATTGGTTCACTCCCCAAATGGCCGCAACAGCCAGAGCTACGCCAATCTGAAGCCAGGAGCCAGGTGCCTCCTCCTGGTCTCCCATACAGGTGCAGGGGCCCAAGAACTTGGACCATTCATTCTCCACTGCCTTCCTGGGCCACAGCAGAGAGCTGGACTGGAAGAGAAGCAACCAGGACTAGAACGCGGTGCCCATATGGGATGCCAGCACCACAGGCAGAGAATTAATCTAGTGTGCCACAGCGTAGGCCCCTAGATCTTCTTTTTAAAAAAATATATTTAGCCACTCTTGATTAGAGAATTTAATACATTTCCATTTAAGGTATTTATTGATATGTAAGGTTTTTTGTTTTTTTTTTCTCTATTGCCATTTTCGGGGCTGTTCTAAATTTTTTTGTTCCTCTTCTCTTACAATATTTCTTTGTGATTTGATGGTTTCCTGTAGTTATCAGCTTTGCTATCATTATTTTTATCTTGTAAATGACTAGTACAGGTTTTTTCTTTGTGGTTACCATGAGGCTTATAAAAACATAAATTTATTATGAGCTAATAGCTTCAACCACATATAAAAAGCCTACGCCTGCTTGTTTCTGCTTTTCCGTTAGCATGAAATATCCTTGTCCCTCCTATCACTTTTATTCTGGATGTATGTTTGTTGGTGAAATGTGTTTCTGGTAGGCAGCAAATATGTGGGTGTTGTTTTTTAATCCACTCAGCCAGTCTGTATCTTTTTTTTTTAATTTTTTAAAAATTTTTTTGACAGGCAGAGTGGACAGTGAGAGAGAGAGAGACAGAGAGAAAGGTCTTCCTTTGCCTTTGGTTCACCCTCCAATGGCCACCGCGGCTGGTGCGCTGCGGCCAGCGCAGCGAGCTGATCCGATGGCAGGAGCCAGGTACTTCTCCTGGTCTCCCATGGGGTGCAGGGCCCAAGCACTTGGGCCATCCTCCACTGCATTCCCTGGCCACAGCAGAGAGCTGGCCTGGAAGAGGGGCAACCGGGACAGAATCCGGCGCCCCGACCGGGACTAGAACCCGGTGTGCCGGCGCCACGAGGCGGAGGATTAGCCTAGTGAGCCGTGGCGCCAGCTAGTCTGTATCTTTTAATTAGAGAATTTAGGCCATTTCCATTCAAGGTTATTATTTATAAATAATGATTTGGTCCTACCATTTTACTATACATATTCCTATTGTTCTCCTTGGATTCCCTTTGTACTTTTACTGCCTTCACGTTCTTTCATAACAGTGACTGTCATTCTCTGTTCTGTGTGTAGTACATCCTTAATCATCATTTGTAAGGCTGGATGAGTAGTGACAAATTCTTTCAATTTCTGTTTTAGAAGTTCTTTATTTCATCTTCATTTATAAATGAGAGTTTTGCTGGCTCCAGTATTCTGGGTTGACAGTTTCTTTCTTTTAGGAATTGGATGATGTCTCTGCATTCCCTCCTTCCCTATAGGGTTTCTGATGAGAAATCAGCTATTAGTCTTATTGGGAATCCTATGAGGGTCATCTGGAGTTTTTCACATGCACATTTTAGATTCCTTTCTTTATGTTTTACTCTTGAAAGTTTGACTGTAATATACCATGGTGAAGATCTTTTCTTTACATGTCTATTAGGGGTTCTGTGTGCTTTCTGTACTTGGATGTTCCTTTCTTTCTCCAAATTAGAGAAGTCTCCTGCTATTATTTTTGCTGAATAGGCTTTATAATCCATTCTCTTTCCCCACCTTTAGAAACTCCTAAGACACCTATGTTGGGTCATTCGATAGTATCCCATAAATTTTGAGTGCTTTTTTCATTTTTTCTAATTTCTTCTTCTCCTCTTCCTCCTCCCCCTCTTCTCCCTTCCTTTCTCCTCCTCCTCCTGACTGAGATATTTCCAAGGATTTGTCTTATAGCAACGATATTCTTTCTTCTGCTTTACCGAGTCTTTTCTTGAGGCTTTCCACTATATTTTTTATTTGACATATTGAATTCTTCATTTCTAATATTTCAGTTTGATTTCTCTTCAATATCTCTGAATAAAATTTTTCATTCATGTTATATATGGATATCATTATCTTCTGAATTTGTTTCTCTGTGCTTCTGAGTAATTTTATGACCATTCTTTTGAATTCATTTTCAGGCATTTCATCTCTCTGTTCATCTTCACATTCTAATATTGAAATATGTTCCTTTTGGGAAGTCATGTTGTCTTCCTTGTTCTTGTTTCTTGTACTTCTGCTTTTGTGGAACCACTTGTTGATTTTAGCCTCTGATGGTTTTTAATCTTTGTACTATGCATCTGTGGCTTAGTGGAGTATATGCCCCTTCTGTGAATACCCAGTGTCGTGTGCTGGTTGGGGCCATGGAGCTCTGGTCAGTGCTGAAGGGTAGGGCAAGATTCCAGGGTGACACCACAGTTGAGTGTGGTAGATCTCCTCTATTGTCAGCAGTGGGGAGGGTATGATCATGCCTGCTGATGGAATCACAGCCTCATTTCCTCTCTTCTAAGGCGATCAATGCCTGGGGTTAGTCCACAGTGGGCACAACTACACAAAGGATCTATGTGGTCTTCAGTGTGAGTACAAACCTTCTGCAGTGAACCACCCCAGGCAATCAGGGAGCTCTGAGCGTCTGACACCAGACACACTGCCCAGAGAGCAGCTACACCCCACACCTTATATGCAATCAGAATTCCCACAGTCACAGCTCCAGGTTCCCACAGTTATCGCGTGTAAAGGATCTACTCTGAGCCCCATGAGCCTGCCCTGTACATGAAGACAGCAGAGATCTTCCAAGAGCAAGCTTCCTGTGGCACTTCTGCCTTGGCCTGCCTAGAGCCTATGATGGGTCGAGGGAATGGGTGCAATTCACATTCCTATTTGAGTGCACAGCCCCCTGTCAACCCTCCCTGCTAAACTGGAAGTCAGTGGAGATCACAGATGCAGTGGGAGGATGGGGAGAATGATGTACTTTTCCTTCACTGGATTAGGTAGGTACCCTGTCCCAACTAGGGCTACAGGCCAGACTTAAATTCAGTGTGCTCTACAAAGTTCTCCTTCAAGCAATATCACCAGTGACGTGGGTTGCCACAATCTGCTCTCCCCCTCCCCCAGCCCGCCCAGAAGCCGGTGTCTCCTCCAGTTTCTAGCTGCAGACTTTCCATGGTGCTCCATGGCATCCTTCTTGTGGTAGAATTTCCACTGCAAACTTTTCTGCAAATCTCCCCTAGCAATGCCCTTTCTCTGGTTTTCTTCTGCTATCTTCCCCTGTTTCTCTATTCATCTGTCTTGCAATGCCACTTTAATGTCTTTTCATGTTTTTAAGTTAACATCCTTTTCTTTCAACTCAAAAATTACTTTTAGCATTTCCTGTCAGGCAGATCTAGTGGAGATCAGTTCCACTGGCTTTTGTTTCTGTTGCCTTCATTTATAATCAACAGACTTGCTGAGTATAGTATTCTTTGATGGCAGTTTTTTTTTTTTTTTTTTTTTTTTTTTTTACCTTTTGAGACTTTCAATATATTATCTGATCAACAGAGTTTCTGCTGAGAGAAATCTGCTGATATTCTCATGGAGATTCTATTGTATGTGATGATGCTTTTCTCTTGCTGATTTCAAAATGTGTTGTCTTTGTCTTCTAAAAATTTGATCATAATGCATCTTGGTGAAGATTTCATGATATATAATCTCTTTGAACTTCATTGGATCCGTGGATCTGGATCCTCATTTTTCTCTTCATATTTAGGTACTTTTTAAATAAGACATATTTATTTGAAAGGCAGAGTTGGGGGGAAGAGAGAGAGGGAGACACACACACACACACATACAGAGAGAGAGAGAGAGAGGAGTGAGAGAGAGAGAGAGGTGTCTTCCATCCACTGGTTCTCCCCAAATGGCTGCAACATCTGGAGCTGGGCCAGGCTGAAACCAGGAACTTCTTCTGAGTCTTTCAAATGGGTGCAGGGGCCCAAGTACTCAGTCCATGTTTGGTTACCTTCCCAGGCGCATTACCAGAGAGCTGGATTAGAAGTAGAGCAGTTGCGACTCTAAACAGTGCCCATATGGGGTACCAGCATCACAGGTGGCAGCTTAACTCACTGCGTCACAGTGTGACCCTTCTTTTTAAATCTTTTAAATACCATTATTTTATTTTATTTGAAAGGCAGAGAGATTAACAGACACACAAACAGAGACAGAGAGATATTTCATCTGCTGGTTCATTCCCCAGATATCCTCAATATCTGGTGATGGACGAAGCCAAAGCCAGAAAGTTGGAACTCAGTCTGATTCTCCCATATGGGGAGGGCCCAAATTTGAGCCAGCATCTGCTGCCTACCAGGGTGTACATTGGCAGGATGTTGGAATTAGAAACAGACCTGGGACTCAAACTGATGCATCCCAGGTGGTGTCTTAACCACTTCATCAAATGCCTATACCTGTCATTATTTCCTTAAGTTAGCTTTGTACCCATTTCTCTTTCTCTGCATCTTTTATTATTGCTACACTGCATATATCATTTCCCTTTATTGTGTCCCATAATCCCAGTATGCTTTCCTCAATATTTTTCATTCTTTGTCCTTTTTGTTCCCCTGACTATAGAATTTCAAATGACCTTTCTTCAAGCTCACTGATTCTTTTGCTTGAGTCAGTTGTTGAAGCTATATGCTGTATTTTTAAATTCAATTATTATATTCTTTATTTTCAGAAATTTGTGTTTGTATCTTTTATGCTTTCTGTTTCTTTGTTGAGCTTTTCATCTTGTTCATGTCGTTTTCCTGATACCATTTAGTCATTTATTTGTGTATTCTTGTAACTCACTGTGTTTCTTTCAGATGATGGTCTTAAATTCTCTGCCAGTTAGTTCACAATTTCCATTTCTTTTGGGCCAGTTACTGGTACTTTGTTTTGTTTTTCTGTTAGTGTCATATTTTTCTGATTGTGTTCCCTTGGTCTTGTGCTGATATCAATGCATTTGAAGAAGTAGGCACCTCATCTGTCTCTTTAGCCTGGCTTTGAAACAGAATGCCTTCAGTAGTCACCCCAGGTGTTGATTCTGGTGAGTCATCCAATGGGGTCCTTGGATGGGCTTGCTATTGGAGTCCTTGGTTGGGCTGATCTGATAGCTTAGTCGGTAGATGGCTGGTTTTGGTGCCTGATCCTGCAGGAGTTGGTCTGAAATCTGGTTCCACACAAGTTGACATGGTGCTGTGGCAGGCCATTAGCTGCAGTCTGCAGGATCCAACCTGGCAACAGGGCTGTATCCATGGAAATGAGCCCAGTCACGAGTCTGTTGTGTCAGGACTGATGCCAGTGTCCACTAGATGGGCCTGGTGCCTGAGTCCACAGGGGTCTGAATTACTTTTAAAGAATACACTTGACTGCTTATTTAATTAAAACAGTGTACTTTTTTTTTAAGTAATGAACAACATCTTTTGTTTATCTTAACAAATTTAGTTATCATGAGGTATTTATTAGATTTATAAAAACACACTATTAGGCCTTTGGGTATGTTTGTAAAAATAAGCATTTCAGAACAGCCAAATCCATTAGCCCAAAGAAGAAAACAAAGTAACGTGAGCAAGGAACCCAACCAAATAAAGTAATTCAGCCTGAAAGGTATTTCTTTTACTATTAGTAATGACCCATAAAAATGAAGGGGGAAAGAACTTCAAATTTGGGATCTCACTGTGGAATAGCTTCAAACATCAGGGCACAGTGCAATGAAGTTATCATATTATTAATAAAATTCAAGCTTGATATTTGTTAGCACTTTTGTTTGAAATGTATATTTTTTGGAAAAAAAAGGTACTTTATTTATTTAAAAGCCAGAGTTACACAGAGAGAGGAAGAGTCAGAGAGATGAGAAAGAGAGAGAGAGAGAGAGAGAGAGAGAGAGATCTTTAATTCACTAGTTCACTCTCCAATTGGCCGCAACACTTCCGATCCAGCTGCTCAGCTCTCTGGTATGGCCTGGGAAAGCAGTAGAGGATGGCCCAAGGCCTTGGGCTCCTGCACCTGTGTGGGAGACCTGAAAGAAGCTCCTGGCTCCTGGCTCCTGGCTCCTGGCTTCGGATCAGCACAGTTCCGGCCATTGCGGCCAGTTGGGAAGTGAACCATCGGATGGAAGACCTCTTTCTCTCTTTCTCTCTCTTTCCCTCTCTTCTCTCTCTGTGTAACTCTGACTTGCAAATAAATAAATAAATCTTTTAAAAAAAACAAAATTATTTAGAGCAAAAAAGTCAGAAAAGGAACAGGCAATCTTTTTTTTTTTTTTAAGATTATTTATTTGAAAGTCAGTGTTTCAGAGAGGGAGAGGCATAGGCAGAAAGAGAGAGATCTTCCATCCGATGGTTAACTCCACAAACGGCTGCAATGGCTGGAGCTGGGCCAATCCAAAGCCAGGAGCCAGGAGCTACTTTTAGGCCTCACATGTGAGTGCAAGGCCCCAAGCACTTGGGCCATCTTCTACTGCTTTCCCAGGCCATAGCAGAGGATGGGAAGAGGAGCAGCTGGGACAGGAACCAGCGAGTACATGGGATGCTGGCACTGCAGGCAGTGGCTTTACCTGCTATGCCACAGCACCAACCTCAGAACAGGCAACCTCCAGGAACTTGGAGTTGAAGCATCTTGAGATTTGACATGGTAAAGCTGCTTAAACCCTTACTTTGCACTCTGTTGACTGCTGTTAAAAAAATTTAATATGAACAGGAGCCTTAGCCAGCTCATCTCCTGTGCTGCTTCCTGCTAATTTCCTGTGTTTCTCTTAAGCTCTCGGAGTTTGAGGTGGCTGTAGGCAGGAAAACTCTGCACAAAGGAAGAATGCAGCTATCACACAGGTAGGGTGCTTGCTTTGCAAACTCTGCTGGCCCTTTTCTTTACTCAGCAAGTTCTGTGCTGCTTCACGCAGGAGATTCCAGATTTCTCCTTAATGACTCTCTCTGAATCCTCAATACATTCTTACTCTGTACCCAGTGAACAGGCGTTTGGCTTCCTGCTGTACCCTGTCTCCCATGGAGGATCAATTCAGATACAGCAGATTTAGCTTCATGAGGAAGGTGCCAGTTAAAAGAGCTGATGGGTAGTGAGGCCCTGGCTCACTTCCTGGCCTCTTCCCACCCCATTCACCCCTAATAGCCAATTATCAGTTTTCTGTCATTTTATTTGAGGTTCCATTGTAACCTTTGACATCACCATCACCGGATCCATTGTTGAGATTTTGTTGGAAAACACAGTAGGCTTGTGGAATTTTACATATCAATTATGTCATGAATATTTGCATGCATCAAACTCAATGTATTCTGTTCTGTTTACTGCTTTAAACCGTAGTTACACAGTTGCCTTTTAATATAAACTGGATCATGTCATTTCCTTGCTTGGACCGAACAGATTACCATTCTACATGGAATACAATGAAAACTCTTTACCTTGGTTTATGTGCCTTCCAGTTATTGAGGTTGCCTATTAGAGCCACACAGGGATATTTGAAAATCTTTCATTTTGAAGGTTCTACTACCAGATAATCTAAAGGAATTGTTGTGAGATAAGATCTGGAATTCAGTATTTTTTAAATTCTAACAGGCTGCCAGGGTTGAGAGGCATTGTTCCAGATGACCTGAGCCAAGTCTCCCTCCCCAAGATTCTCCCTCCCTCCCCAAACCTCTGCTGATTGTTTCTTATGAATGTCTATATTAAGTCACTTACAGCTGTCTAGCTTCTTTCTGCTTCAAGGTATTCCATAGATTATTTCCTCAGCCTGGAATTCTCTTCCCTTGAGCTCTTAACATTGAGATCTGAACTTAGATATCCTCAGGGAAGGTATCCTTGACTCTGAGTCACTGGTTATCACATAACCTGCTGTTTTCCATGTAAAACTGACCACTAGGTACTCTTTTGTTATCTGTGTCTCCTCCTTCCCTTTCTTCCTTTTCCATCTGTGCCTCCTTTCTTTCACCTAGCTTTGTTTTCTTCCCACTAGAATCCAGGGTCCATGTTTATCTATTTCACTACTGTATTCTCAGCACCTGACATAGTCTTGAATGTAATAGGCACTCAGTATCTATTGAGTGAATAAATACACTTTGATAATTTCAGATGACTTTTAAATAACCGACTCAAATCTAACCTTCTTTGTCAGTGTTTGTTTACTATTTCTGTCAGCTTCAATATCACCTTTTCTTCAGATTCTAAGACAAGAATTTTTATTGGCACATTTAAATATTTGTATATTTGTTGGTATATTTAAATGTTTTGTTTCTGTAACTGATTTAGATTCAGCTTTAATTTACTTACACATTTAAATCTAAAGGTGTGTAACTCAATGTATCCCTCTGTCACATGATAAGGAAGTCACAGAAGTGGAATTGAGACCCAGTCTGCTTCATTCTGTACACAGCTGTACCACATGTTGACCTTGGCTGACTAGCAGGGATTTGAGTAATGTTGAGTATGGTCAAATGACATATCTGCTTCCAGCTTCTTTACGGAATACCACACAAGTAATTGGTACATATGCCAACCCTGACTTCAAATCCTATTTGTGGGGCCAGTGTTGTGGCATAGCAAGTTTGGCTGCCTCCTGTGACATCGGCATCACATATGAGGCATCCAGGCTGCTCCTCTTCCTGTCCAGCTCACTGTTGGTGGGCCTGGGAAGACAGTGGAAGATAGCCCAAATGCTTGGGCCCCACAACCCATGTGGGAGAGCTGGATGACACGCCTGGCTTCAGTCCAGCCCCGTCCTGATTGTTGTAGCCATTTGAGGTGCAAACCAGCCAATGAAGGATCTCTCTTTCTGTCTCACCCCCTTCTTTCTGTAACTCCGCATTTCAGTAAATAAATAAATAAATCCTTAATGATAAGTAAGTCCTATTTCTTGTTTTAAAAAACTAATTTATTGTAAAGCAAATATTTTTTGCAGAAATTTAAACTAGAATTAATTGCTATTTCTCTACCTATTATTCCACCAGGGTTAAATATTTGTGATAAAATGCAGCAGAATTTACAATATTTGAGTGAAATATGAGATTCTTTAGTTTGTGTGTGCTGGAATGTTTAACTATCAGCTCAACTTTTTGCCTTTGTGCTTGAAACACCTCTGACCATTTTAAAAATACTTAGTTGTTTAGAAACATTTTATTCCCAAACTTTAATAGTTGATTTACTTTTTTAAAAATCATCCATAAGTCGTGATTTTCCTTGTGAGAAACATTATTCATTCTGTGTATCTGAGATGGAGAGATAGTCACTACAGGGCATCAGCTTGAAGAATTTCTGGAAGAAACAAGAGATTTAGATTTTACCCAGTTAGGGATGACAGAGCCAGGAGAACGCCACCCATAGCTGTGCTAGAAGAGCTGCTGTCTTCATGCCAGCTCTCTCTTTACTCCCACCACTGCCTGCCATCTTCCCAGTTTCCCTTACTGCCAGAACCTGAGTCATGTACAGAATTCTACCTGCAAATGCACGAAGAGATGATGTTTCAGGTTTTCTAGCCTTTACAGTACTGAAAGGATACTAGCGGAAGTTATTTGACTGGGTGTTTTCAGTAATTACATATGACATTATCTATACCTACATGGACCTTGGCTCTCATTTGGTTTGTTACTTCAATACAATGTCCTAGTGTTGAGATGTTATTAGCAAGATAGTGGATTTTACTTCTGATTAGCTTCAACCAGAGAATTTTTTTCTATGTTCATGGGATAAATCTTAAACTAAAGTGGATCATCTTGAAATAGGTCCCAGTGGTTACAATGAATAGAGCTTAAAATGATTCACTTCTTCCCATTGATAGCCATGTAACTTAAAATAATCATGGTAGACTTGTAATGTCCAATCTCATCAAACACATAAAAGGGAGCATTTCTTTTATATGCAACAGGTTAAAAATAGTTCTTTAAAAGAAAAACATGAGGGAGAAGCATGGGAGAGTTTACAAATAATTTTACAATATATGTAAAATGAGAGGCCTTTGTGAGATCAAACATAAATGACACTGCGGAATGTTGGCAGCATGCCTTGTGTTCTGTTCACTGAGCACACTTAGACTCTGTAAATAATGGCTTTGTTTCTATTCTAAGACCTAAAAATTATTAACATTCTGTGTTTGTACAATATTTATACAGTATTCTGCCATTAATAGGTATGGACATAATTAGTTCCTTATTGCAAAATTGATGGCTTACATCAGCTAGTCTTCTTGTACATGTTCTTTTGTTTACTTGAATTTCAGATTTTCTTAGTGTTTTTTCTACTGGTAGTATAAGTTCTGCCTTAAATAATTTTAAGCAAAAATTACTTAAGTCCTAGAAAAACTAGAGTACTAGCTAGTTTCTTTCAGAAAGCAAAATCACTCATAATGCCTATTTACCCCCATTAAAAATAAGTGCCTACTGTTTTTTTTATTTTTTTAAAGATTTATTTATTTGCAAGACAGAGTTGTAGAGAGAGGTAGAGACAGAGAGGGCGGTCTACTATCCACTGGTTCACTCCCCAGATGGCCGGAATGGCCGGAATGGTCAGAGCTGTGCTGATCTGAAACCAGGAGCCAGGAGCTTCTTCTGGGTCTCCCACATGGGTGCAGGGGCCCAAGGATTTGGGACATCTTCTGCTGCTATCCCAGGCCATAGCAGAGAGCTGGATTGGAAGAGGAGCAGCTGGAACTAGAACCGGCATCCATATGGGATGCCAGCACTCAGGCCGGGGCGTTAACCCGATGCACCACAGTGCTGGCCCCCACTGTTTGTTTTTAATTCATAACATGAAAATGAAGAATCACGTCCACATAGAGATATACTTACTTTTAACTAATATAGATTTATTTTAATCTTTTACATCTATAATTAGTGATATTTTAAAGCAGTAATGGAGACTAACTTAGTCTATCATCATTTCATGGAGTAATTAGCATCATAATCACTACTTTTCTACTCTTCTCAAAAAAATTGACACTTTAATCAGAAGTTTATTTATTTGTGAAGATAGCCAGAAATGTGTAATTGGTATGTTCCTATGTTGACAGTTTATCTGTGGACTGATAAATCCAGACTAGCTACTTTTCTTTAGAATTTCTTTTGCTATCATTTGTTCCTGTATTTGTTGTAACATTTTTGAGCACAAGCTCATTTTTGCAAGCCAACTTGGATACTTTCTGAAATTATTCTGTGTCCCTAGATGTGATGGAAATGTATATATATTTTTAACGTGGTTGAAATCATATTCTATAAGCAATTTGATATTCTATTTTTGCTGTTATTTTAATTCCCCATCAGAAAAGTTATATATGTATTAAGTATAAAATTTTATGTTCATATCAGCACTCATATTTAAAGAGAGGTAGCTCCAATGTCTTGTCTTTTTTTTTTACAATTTATCTTATTTATTTGAAAGGTGGAATTAGAGAGTGAGAGAGTGAAACACAGAAGTGGGGAGAGATCTTCTATCTGCTGGTTCACTCCCCAAACGACTGCAACAGCTGGTCTGGACCAGGCTGAAGCCAGAATCCTCTATCTAGGTCTCCCCTGTGGGTTGCAGAGACCCTAGTACTTGGGCCTGCTTTCCAAGGAGCATTCACAGGGAGCTGGATTGGACGTGGAACAGCCAGCACTCTTAACCAGTGCTTATAAGGGATGCCGGCGTTGCATACCATGGCTTAACTAGCTGCACAACACCTGCCCCTCATTTCTTTATAGTCTAACAATTTACTTAATATTTCAGTTTTCTTTCTAAATGACATTATACCTTCTAATCTTATTCTAGCTACCCTATACATAACTACTTTATGTAGTTATTTTATTGAGGTAATAATTTATACCTGGGTTTCTCAAGGGAACCTCAGAAAAATTAGCCAAATGCACTGAAGACTTTTAAGGTATTTAATTGCTTTAAGGTTCAAATCTATATTCTCTGATACATTTTGTATGATATGCTTCTCATTTTAGTAGGACATTTTTATTTTCAGTAAAATTTCTCTGTTGCAAATCAAAAGAACATGTTTTAAAATGACACAGAAACTTAGCAGGCATATGGATGTTTTCCAGGCATCGGAATAAAGGTGAGACGTTGAAGGTTAGACAATGGTGGCTTTAAGGGAACAAGATTTCATGTCCTGTTGTTTTAAAATTTCTAAGGAAATGCAGAAAGAGGAAATGGTTTGGGCTCTATGATATCATTAGTGCTATTTTTATTCTCAGAGGTTCAAAGGTTTCAGGGATAAGAGAAAGATATGCAAAAATGAGGATATTCATCTTTCTTGACTTTTACTAGTATATGTTCAAAGTACCAATTTTTTAAAAGAGCACACTTAAAAAAAAAAAAAAACAACTTGTGTTACCAGTTGTGAAAAGGATGTACACATAGGTGGAAAAAATAAAATGATGCAGCATGTTAAAATAAATGAAAATGTTAAAGCAACCATTTGAAGCTACTAAAACTCAGATATTCTGCACTTGAAAATTTCATTACTCTGCTTTAAGGATTTGCTTGTTACCTGAAATTAATGCTTATCCCCGTGTCATTTAGACTGTGCTGGTCTAATTAGGTCCAGTTGTTCTGTGAAGTTTTACTTGGTGTCCTTGCACTTTCACACAACCGAAAATAACTTTCATGCATTAAGGAAAGACTTGATTTTTTAATCTTGCAAGTAGGAACTTAATTATGAAAGCCAGCAGCTTTATATTCAAGAGAATGCTTCCTTCTCCCCCTCAAGAGGGTTTTTTGTTTCATTGCAAAATTATATTAGAAGTGAGGGGTGATGGCTTTTTTACCACGATGATATGCAGAGAGGTTAAATTCTAGAATCAAACTGAGCAACTACTGTTATAATAATGCCAAGGGCTTGCCGTTTTCTGTGCCTCTGAAGAAGGAATAAAGGAAGAATTATTTTTGATCTGTAGTTTTGGTTGGCATAAACAGCATTGAGCTTATTGATCTGTTACAGCTTGTTGTGTAGCAACAAATAATCACTTTATTTTCCTAAATATATGGGAGTCTCCAGCTATTAGGTCGGAAAAGAGGAGCCTTATGTACTGGTTGTCTTTCTTATCAGCTCTGTTGGTGAATATTTACCTACTAGAATGAGGCAAGGACTGTACACAGTATGAATTAACAAGAAATTAAAGTACTTTGGAATCATGACTAAATGAAGTAGTGCTTTTTCATATCAAGAACAGAGTAGTGATTTTAGATGTATTGGGAGAATGAAGAATTCTCCCTATTGAAATTTAAAAAACAAAACAAATATTTCCAGCTACTAGCCTTACCTCCCTTTGGAGTCTGAACCAAATCATGGTTTACCTGAGTCAAGACATGGTTTACCTCCTTTTCCTGGACCCAGGCAAATGACCCCCAAGCTGAATTAGGCCAGGATATCATCTGTTTTAAATCTAGAGCTAGGATTTTCAAAATTAACATCCATCAATTTCTTTGAAAATATGATATCACTGGGATGCCTTTGTAACATGCTACCTCCTCCAGCTTCCAATAGGAGTGTTCAAAGGAAACCAGACTTACTATTTCCTTATTTTTCTGCCACTATTTACCTTAGTGGTTTCTAATACAAATCTTTGATTTTGAATCAGTCTGCTGGAGCATTTTTTCTGTTTGTTTAATTTTCTAGGGTAATATGCCATGTGACTTTATAGCAGATATTTTTTCTGAAATAATTACTACCAAGAGTTTTCTTTAAATTTACCTATTTTAATAAAAAGATGGGGCCAGAGACCAATGTTGTGGTGTAACAGGTGAAGCTGCCACCTGCAACACCTCCTATCCAGCTACCTGCTAATGCAGGAGAAGATGGCCCAAATACCTGGGCCTCTGCCACTCGTATGAGAGAGGCCTTGATGAAGATCCAGGCTCCTGACTTTAATCTTAGCCCGAGTCATTGCAGCCCTTTGGGGAGTGAACCAGGAGTGGAAGCTCTCACTGTCTCTCCCTCTCTCTAACTCTGCCTTTCAAATAAATAAGTAAATCAAAAAAAGATTTTATATGTATGTGTATGTTCAAATATCTATGTCTGCATACATACATTCTATGTATATACACTTAATTTCTGAAACAATTTGATCATCAAATGACCCACAAACACTTATTTTTACTTTGTCCTATTTTTCTTGCAGAGCAGTCAATACATTTTAGCACAGCCCTGAATGGGAATGAGCTTATCCCCACTATGCACCATCTCACCAAACCCTGATGATGGTGGTGAGCTTGATCTTGGCTGTTATACTTTTTTGACAGCACAGAATCATACTGATGATGATATTTGTATAGAATTTGAGAGTCATAATTGAAAGATTAAATAAAATTAATAAAAGAGGTAGTCCAAATTTTGATAAGGTGTCAAAGTCAGCCCTTTAAGGCTATGAGAATTTTTTGAGTTTAAATGTTATTACTCTTTATTGCCTTTATGTTTCAGTGCAAGCCCATTCATATATCATAAGTCAGTATTTTGTTGATTAAGCAAACAAAAAAAGTACGCTGAAATAATTAAGGCACTCCAGCTCCTGACTCCAACTTCCTGCTAATGCAGATTCTTGGAGGCAGTGGCAATGGATCATTCAAATAGTTGGGTTCTTGCTACCCATGTGGGAGACCTAGATTGAGTGCTCTCCTGCAGGCTTTGGCCTGGCTCAGTCCTGGCTGTTGTGGGCATTTGAAGAGGAACTGGTAGATGTGAGCTCTGTTCATCTGCCTCTCAAATAAATAAATAAATAAATAAAAATTTTTTAAAGAGCTTGGAGTGAGCATCAAAGAATTTATGGAAGACTTTAAAGTTTTAGATGAAAGTAACTGTAAATGTTTAACTTTTCTTTGATATAAATGACACAAAATGTATGTGAAACTGGTAACAAAAAACAAACCATCCTCATGGTAGCACATGTAAGAAAAAAATTGTTCATACTGTATGGCACCAAATTTTTACAGTAGATAGACTTCTGTATACCATGACTATTGATAGTTTGCTTAGATCTTTACTCTATTTTAGTGCTAGCACATTGTGTGTGCACTTTTAAAAATGCCTTGGTAAGTGCCATGCTATTGTTTCTGAATTCCTGTACCTCATTTGATGACTGGCCTCCTTGGTCTCCTCCGTTATAAGACTCACTGTGATGGTCTCTATCCTGGCTTTTCAGGAGACCGCATCAACTACAAGAAAATGCACATTCTTGATAAGCATCTTTGAGCCACTTGATTTAAACTCCATTAAAGAAAGGTGGAGTTCACTGCTATATGAACATTTTAAGTAGGAGGGAAATGTCAAATAAAAGGAAAAGGTTAGGAAAAACCCTCATTCCTACTCTATCATTTGAATTAGTAATAAAAGGAAACCTCAAAAGACCAAAAGAAGTTTTCTGAAGATTTTAATGATCCCTTATATTGTCTGTGACTTGCATTGGCCAAATCTGAAGGCAGCAGTTTTGAGATAAGTAATGTGTTGGGCAGAAAATTGTATACAAACTGTAAAAACAGTACCACACCACTGAAAAACAGGATGACAAGGCCCTTTCTTTCGTTGTATCATAGATGTTTCCCAGTTGTTACAAGGCTTGACATATTCAGAGAAAGGTGACTTCATTAAACTAGATAAGCTTCCATCTGTGTCTTAAAAATTAATTCCGTGTGTTCTTTTGTGGGTACTGCGAATTGCTTTTAGGATATGACTGCACGTGATCTGCTACAACAGAGATACACTCTTCCAAATGGAGACACCGCCTGGCGGTCTTCCCCTCTTGTGAATGCAGCCCTGGAAGGCAAGCTGGTCTTGTTGGATGGCATTCACCGGGTCAACACCGGCACACTTGCTGTATTGCAGAGGTTTGTATGAGTCACACAAAACAAAATACACATCCACATTCAATACACACAAACAAGCAGTAGACATGGAAGTCTTTCAGTTCTGTTTTAAAAACTGAATTATGAGGATTATGAGAAATTCCTGATTCTATATCCAAGTAAAATGGCAGACTTTTATTATTATAAACACATACTGTAAAATGCCAATTGATGAACATTTGGAGGAAAGCCACTGGTATAGCAAAACTTTGTAATAGCTGAAAAAAGAAAACTTTTCCATAGTAATTTTGAAAGGCTTTACATATACAGATTTAAATCAGCAAAAAGTCTCATAGCTGAAGTTTCTCCAGTTTGTCAGGATTGTAGCTTCACTGTTCAGAAATTGACTCTGAATCACGTCTGCTTTATTGGTTGATCTTGTTAAAATTGGGAGGAGGGGACCCGCACCATGGTGTAGCAGGTAAAGCCGCCACCTGTAGTGCCAGCATCCCATATCGGTGCTGGTTCAAGTCCTGGCTGCTCCACTTCCGATCCAGCTTTCTGCTATGACCTGAGAAAGCAGTAGAAGATGGCCCATGTCTTTCGGCCCCTGTTACTAAATGGGAGGCGCAGAAGAGTCTCCTGGCTCCTGGCTTCGGATCAGCGCAGCTCCGGCCATTGTGGCCATCTGGGGAGTGAACCAGTGGATAGAAGACCTCTCTCTCTCTCTCTCTCTTTTTTTCTCTCTCTCTGCTTCTACCTCTCTGTAACTCTACCTTTCAAATAAATAAATAAATCTTTATAAAAAAATGGGGATGGAGAGAAATGTACTTTTTATATAATATATGTAATAGCTGTTTGATTACATATTATATATATATATATTAAGATTGTATTTATTTGAGAAGTAGAATTACAGAGAGAGGGAGAGACAGAAAGAAAGGTCTTCCATCCTCTGTTTCACTACCCAAATGCCACAACAGATGGAGCTGGACCTATCCAAAGCCAGGTACTTCTGGATCCCTTGCTCGGGTACAGGGGCCCAAACACTTGGGCCATCTTCTGCCTTCCCAGGCCATAGCAGAGAGCTGGACCTGAACAGGAGCAGCCAGGACCAGAATCAGTGCCCACAGGGGATGCCAGCACTGCAGGCAGAAGCTTAGCCCAGTACGTTACAGCATTGGCCTCTTGATTATATTTTATATGGACTAAAATGCTTACTTTGTTGTTAGAGACTTGAACATTTATATAACTGTTGTTTTCTTGTTTCAGTTTAGGTAAAAATAGCCTCACATTCCTAAAACTTCTCTAGAATTTAATGTTGAGATAAGATTCTGAATGCTTTACTTTCATGGAAAGTATTTCTATCTTGTATCATTTTAGGAGATTACGTATACTGATTTTAAATTTCATCTTGTAGATGTATGATTTTTAATTCTGAATTATTAAGAAAAGTCAAAAAGTAGAATATACCTTTAACTTAACCATTTGGTTTTTATCCTTAACAAGATGCAAGTACTAAATATAATTGAAGACTTCAAATACATTGTGTTGATACTGATTAGATTTGAAAGTATTTGAAAATTTTGATGGCTACGTTTCAGTGATTTACCATAAACATTTCATAGATTTTAAATGCTTTTCTCTCTGAGCCAAACAAATACAGATTCCATAAAATAATGCCAGTCTACTTTAATTGACTTTCTCTTTCATGTTTGGCCAAGTAGTAATAGTAACAGCTGCAGCTACCATTAATTGAATACTTAACTCTGTGCCGGCCATTGTGTTAAGCCAGTCCTTCCCCGGTTCTCAACCCTAGAATTACCTTGTGTTCTGAGAACTTCAAAATACTGACGCTTGGACTCCATCATCAGGAATTCTGATGCAGTTGGTCCAACCTGAGGTCTGACCATTGATATTTTTAAGTACTTCCCAGAAGACTCTAACGTACAGTCAAGATTGAGAACAACTATATCAAGCATGTATTTTAAACTCATATGAGGTGTTTAATTTTGCAGCAACACTTTGAGGCTGGTATTATTGCCTTAATTTTATAAAAGGCAAATGTTTAGAGAGATGGAATATTTCTCTTCTCTCCCTACTCATCACTTCAGACATAGACCTGTGCTTGAAGCCACCTGTAAGTCTGATATTGCACCGCTCATACCCCTAACCTTTACCTAATAGAGTCTCCTCTTTTCTCAGTGCCTACAGAATGGAGATTGTGGGTCACAACTCTATCATGGGCATCAGGAAACTTAGTGGTTAATATAAGATGTAGAACTGTGCTTCTTTTTTATTTATTTGTTTTTGACAGGCAGAGTGGACAGTGAGAGAGAGAGAGACAGAGAGAAAGGTCTTCCTTTTCCGTTGGTTCACCTCCCAATGGCCGCTGCGGCCGGCGTACTGCGGCCGGTGCACCGCGCTGATCCAAAGCCAGGAGCCAGGTGCCTCTCCCAGTCTCCCAAGCAGGTGCAGGGCCCAAGGATTTGGGCCATCCTCCACTGCACTCCCAGGCCACAGCAGAGAGCTGGCCTGGAAGAGGAGCATCCGGGACAGAATCCAGCGCTCCGACCGGGACTAGAACCCTGGGGTGCCAGCGCCACAGGCGGAGGATTAGCCTATTTAGCCATGGTGCCAGCCTGAACAGTGCTTTTTTAAAGACAAAATTATTTATTTATTTGAGAGGCAGAGTTACAGACAGAGAGGTAGAGACAGAGAAAGAGGTCTTCCATCCATTGGTTCACTCCCCAAATGGCCGCAATGGCCGGAGCTGAGCCAATTCAAAGCCAGGAATCAGGAGCTTCCTCCAGGTTTCCCATGTCAGTGCAGGGGTCCAAGCACTTGGGCCATCTTCTGCTTTCCCAGGCCATTAACAGAGAGCTGGATTGGAAGAGGTGTAACTAGGACTTGAACCAGTGCCCACACAGGATGCTGACATCACAGACCGTGCCACAGCACCAGCCTCTAGAGCAGTGCTTGTCAGCCAGTGCAGCATTGAAGACAATGCCGTTTGTGGTTTGATTAGATCACCATCTGTGTTGGAATGTGCAATAGCAATGTAGTTATTTCATTATGGAGATTTTTTATATTTTAGGTCTATAATTCTAAAGATAGAAATATTTTGATAATCTCATCACTTAAAGAGTTACATTTGACTCAAGGGAGTGTGTGCCAAACTGGCTTGTCATCAGTACTCATGTGCCTCTCATGGTTATCCAGAGACACTCATTCAGATGTTTCTTTTCCTCTCCTTCTTCCTGCTCCCTATCCATATTTAGCATTCATGGCTTCTTCCCTCCATTGAATAATCCAGTGGTTTTTCTGAGTGTAACAGGAATGAGCAACTTGAAATTTTGAAATATTTATCTAAGAAATTTTTAGACTTGATTGCCAGAAATAACAGACAAAATTAGTACGTTGACTGATTCTGCCTCTAATGATGTCAGTGTTTGAAGCTGATCGATCCTGTTGCCTGACTTTCTCTTATTTGATTAGGTTAATCCATGATCGAGAGCTAAGCCTCTATGATGGCTCGAGGCTGCTGAGAGAAGACAGGTATAAGCGTTTAAAAGAGGAGCTACAAATGTCAGATGAGCAGTTACAGATGAGGTAATTTGGGGGTACATTGTTCTTTTTGTTAAGTTAAAATTAATATTGTTCATTATTTTCTAAGTTAGTATCAACCTAGAATCACTGAAGAGCTCAATCATTTGGTGTCCTGCACATGCTAATAGTGTCCTTCTTTCTTAAAACTTGCTGCTCAAGGTGTGCTCTGTGTCCTTAGCCTAAGTAATTGTTTCAACCTTTTATGAAAACATGGTGGTAAGAAGGCAGTCCCTCCTCTGTTGCTACTACCCATCCAATTTTGGCCTCATACTTTGGCTTCACTCAGCAAAACAATAGCTGGACCCACAATTAATGATGTCTGCCTTCCTAAGTAGTCATCAGTTGTTCCTGGGGTATGCCACCTGATGCAGGATAAAGCATTCTGGCTGATTTAAGCATTCCTTCCAGAGATGGTACAACCAAATGCAATGTGTGATACTTGATGGGATCCTGGAGCAGAGAACAAAATGAAACCAGCTACAGAAAACAATTAGAAAAGTTTTAAAATGGGCTATATATGAAGGAGCTTCAAAAACTTTGTAGAAATGAAATTAGAAGATAATCAGCATTTTCCATCAACTTTGTGTCAGTCCCTTGTATATTGCATGCTGTTGTTGAACTAGTATTAATTTTCTGATGTATCTTAATGGTATTGTGGTTATAAAGGAGAATATTTCTATTCTTAGGAGATGCTTATATAGTAACAGGATAAAATTTAAATAAAAATATTTTCAAATGATTCAGGGGAAAAATATGGGTATGTGTGCATGTAAACACATACCACACAGAGAGGAGGAGAGATGGATCAAGCAAGAGTGAGAAGGCAAATATGGTAAAATCTTCATCACTGACAAAATCTACGTGGAGGAAATATGGGTGTTTGTATTTTATTCTTTTAAATTGTCTATGCATTTGAAAAAATTCAACATAAAAAGTTCAAAAGAAAATTACTTCCTTCAGCTGTACCTTGTCCTTTCCCTCAGAGGAAGTTTGGCGCATGTGAGTGGTTTTCAGCTTATTACAGTTCCGTGGATATTTTCACATAATTTCAAGTTGCTATATTGAGGCTCCTTGTTACCTAATCTGACCTTATTTAATTGAGATTTCTCTCCCCAAAGGGCTCGCTACCATATTTAAAACATGAAGATTCTACAAAGATAATTAGACATATTTATTATTGTATGTAAGTTCCAGCAAACTTTTGTTTTAAGATTCTTTTTCTTAGAAGGGGAAATGCTAAAGTTCCCATTAGCACTGTATAAGTTATTAAAAAATTCACTTATTACTTATCTGCTTATGAATCTGAAGTGTACATTATCAAATTTTTCTACCTCAGTTTGGTTTGATAGAGTTCTTAGAGGAGCAAAGTTATAAAGATCTCTCTCATTTTCTACCTTAAGTTTATAAAATTTAGCTGTTATACATTATTTGTGAATCACCAGAGAAAAAAAGAATATAGTTTCTTTTCTTTTTTTAAAATTAATTTATTTGAGAGGTAGAGTTTCAGACAGAGAGGGAGACACAGATGTAAAGGTCTTCCATCTGCTTGTTCACTCTCCAAGGGCCTCAAGGGCTGGAGCTGAGCCGATCTGAAGCCAGGAGCCAGGAGCTTCTTCTGGCTCTCCCCTATGGGTGACGGGGTCCAAGCACTTGGGCCATCCTCTACTGGTTTCCCAGGCCATAGCAGAGAGTAGGATCGGAAGTGGAGCAGCTGGAACTCTCTGCAGATGGAGGATTAGCCCACTATGCCACAAGTGCCAGCCCCAAGAGTCTATATTTTCATAGATGCATCAAGTCAATTGGGCGCTAGCTCACAGCAATCCTGCCTGGCAGTTTCCTTTAGGATATCAGGAATATTGGACTTGTTGCCAAATATCTAGGAAGTGATAATCCTTTTCTGTAAAAATACCCACGTTCTCCCTCATTGACATTAGTAGTTTACAAATGAAAACATTTTTAGGAACAGAGCAGCCATGAGATCATGTTCAGGGTGTGGCTCAGCATGGTTAGTGGTGCTTCTTAGTTTCCCTCACACCTCCCTCACAACTGATTTGGGTCTCCCTCATGCGTAAAAACCGAGCTTGACTCTATCTTCAGAGGTCTGTATGAGAAGGTTGAGAGAGGTCATAGCAAGCTTGCTTCCTTCATTTATCTTTAAAATTTTTGTTTCCATTTTTATCAATATTAGACATACATGAAATTTGAGCCAGTTTTCCATAGCATTTTTTTTATTTTTTTTTTAACTTTTATTTAATGAATATAAATTTCCAAAGTACCACTTATGGATTACAATGGCTTCCCCCCCATACCGTCCCTCCCACCCACAACCCTCCCCTTTCCCACTCCCTCTCCCCTTCCATTCACATCAAGATTCATTTTCGATTATCTTAATATACAGAAGATCAGCTTAGTATACATTAAGTAAGGATTTCAACAGTTTGCTCCCACACAGAAACATAAAGTGAAAAATAATAGATGATTTTTTTAAATGATGATAAAATCAGATCAGACCTATTGTCATGTTTAATCCCAGTGAGAGTCAAGTTGGGAGTTGATAATTTCTTTTTTTTTTTTTTTTTACAGAAGATCAGTTTAGTATGCATTAAGTAAAGATTTCAACAGTTTGCACCCCCATAGAAACACAAAGTGAAATATATTGTTTGAGTACTCATTATAGCATTAAATCTCAATGTACAGCACATTAAGGACAGAGATCCTACATGAGGAGTAAGTACACAGGGACTCCTGTTGTTGACTTTACCAATTGACACTCCTGTCTATGGCATCAGTAATCTCCCTATGCTCCAGTCATGAGTTTCCAAGGCTATGGAAGCCCTCTGAGTTCTCCGATTCTTATCTTGTTTAGACAAGGTCATAGTCAAAGTGGAGGTTCTCTCCTCCCTTCAGAGAAAGGTACCTCCTTCTTTGAAGACCTGTTCTTTCCACTGGGATCTCACTCACAGAGATCTTTTTGCCGGAGTGTCTTGGCTTTCCATGCCTGAAATACTCTCATGGGCTTTTCAGCCAGATCTGAATGCCTTTAGGGCTGATTATGAGGCCAGAGTGCTATTTAGGACATCTGCCATTCTATGAGTCTGCTGAGTATCTCGCTTCCCATGTTGGATCACTCTCCCCTTTATTTATTCTATCGGTTAGTGTTAGCAGGTACTAGACTTGTTTATGTGCTCCCTTTGACTCTTAGTCCTTTCATTATTATCAATTGTGAACTGAAATTGTTCACTTGGAATAGTGAGATGGCATTGGTACATGCCACCTTGATGGGATTGAATTGGAATCCCCTGTTATGTTTCTAACTCTACCATTTGGGGCAAGTCAGCTTGAGCATGTCCCAAATTATACATCTCTTCCCTCTCTTATTCCCACTCTTATGTTTAACAGGGATCACATTTCAGTTAAATTTCAACACTTAAGATTAACTGTGTGATAATTACAGAATTAAACCAGTCATATTAAGTAGAACAGACAAAAAAAAATACTAAGAGGGATAATGTATTAAGTTCATTAACAGTCAGGGCTATGCTGATCAAGTCACCGTTTCTCATAGTGTCCATTTCACTTCAGGAGGTTTCCTTTTTGGTGTTCAGTCAGTTGTCACCGATCAGGGAGAACATATGGTATTTGTCCCTTTGGGACTGGCTTACTTCACTCAGCATGATGTGTTCCAGATTCCTCCATTTTGTTGCAAATGACTGGATTTTGTTGTTTCTTACTCATAGCATTTTATGAAAATATACCCTTTCCCTGTTACTGGTTCCATGACAGTCTCGCCTTCCCTACTTCTCATCCCAAAGAGGTGAGACATTCTCAACTGTTCCTTTTACTGTTTACCTGTACATCACTAAAGAACATGCTGTCATTACTATTTATTGATTTATTTTTCAACTTTAAGAATTTTCTATTGATTTCTTACATGAAAAATTAAGGCTTAGCTGTTTCACCTCCTCTCTTCTTACCACACACACATACTTCCATCTTGCATTCTTCTTAAAGAGTTACATAATAATTTTGCTCAGAACTTTATCCAGTGTTTTCATTGTTATGTTAGCACGAAGACTATATACATAGCCATGCCATTTAATCTGCCGTATATCTTGTTTTTCTTTTTTTTTGACAGGCAGAGTGGACAGTGAGAGAGAGAGACAGAGAGAAAGGTCTTCCTTTGCTGTTGGTTCACCTCCCAATGGCCGGCACAGCCGGCGCACCGCGCTGATCCGATGGCAGGAGCCAGGTACTTCTCCTGGTCTCCCATGGGGTGCAGGGCCCAAGTACTTGAGCCATCCTCCACTGCACTCCCAGGCCAAAGCAGAGAGCTGGCCTGGAAGAGGGGCAACCGGGACAGAATCCGGCGCCCCGACCAGGTCTAGAATCCGGTGTGCCGGCGCCGCAAGGCGGAGGATTAGCCTAGTGAGCCACGGCGCCGGCCTTGTTTTTCTTTTTTTTTTTATTTTTTATTTTTTTTATTTTTTATTTTTTTGACAGGCAGAGTGGATAGTGAGAGAGACAGACAGAGTAAGGTCTTCCTTTGCCGTTGGTTCACCCTCCAATGGCCGCCGCTGCAGCCGGCGCACCGCGCTGATCCGAAGGCAGGAGCCAGGATCCAGGTGCTTTTCCTGGTCTCCCATGGGGTGCAGGGCCCAAGCACCTGGGCCATCCTCCACTGCACTCCCTGGCCATAGCAGAGAGCTGGCCTGGAAGAGGGGCAACCGGGACAGAATCCGGCGCCCCGACCGGGACTAGAACCCGGTGTGCCGGCGCCGCAAGGTGGAGGATTAGCCTAGTGAGCCACGGCGCCGGCCCGGCCTTGTTTTTCTTAAAGTTAACAATTACCTACACTTGAAGAGAGATAGTATGAATAATAATTAAAATACAGTTAGAGTAGTGGTCTGTACAACAATGCTATGGGAACACTAAAGAGGAAGTGGCTCTATTTGATATATATATCACTTTTCCATCCCAGACACTGTCCCTGTTTTCTAAATCTCCTCTGTGTTCTGACAACCTCTAATCTGAACTTGTTCTTCATACTTGTAGTTCCTACATCACCTTAGATCTCTCTCCATGTCCACTTTTCTGGTTTTCTTGGTCTCTCTTCACCTTGTTGAACCTCCCAGGCTGAACTTCTTCTTCTTCTTCTTTTTTTTTTCCCTCCTTCATGTTCTGTGAATTTACTGGGCCTTAATTAGCTTTTCAGAGGTAAGATGTTTTTGGACAATGATTCTCCTGTCTTTTCTGAAACATTTTCACCAGTTAAAAGTCAAATTCTCTCTTTCCTTCTCAGTCTCCTCCTTTTGACCTGATCAACACTGTTATGATTATAAGCAGTTTTCCCCTCTATTTTGTTGTTAAACATAGTCATGTTACAGAATCTGCTTCATCCTGATGGTTTGGATTGTTGGGAAAAGGGAAAATGTCTTAATTTTGCAACCATCTTTTGTATTTCTGGAATAAATGTGTTCTCTTTTTGGGCTATAAAATGTTTGTTTACAGTGTTTCCTTAAGGGTTGTGTTTATTGGCTACCAGCTTAACTAAATAGACATAGTACAGGAAATTTGTATAGAGTGAGGAAATCAATTTATTTCTTGAGTTGTTCCTGTAAGTCATATAATCCATATCCAGCATGGAGTGATCCTATGCGCAGTCTGTGTCTAATATGTCACTTCTGCCATTCATGTTTGAACTACAGATAAGAAACTCTTGACCCAAATCATCTAATCTTTCACTTCTATACTTAATCACAGAACTAGAGTTCAGCAAGTTGACCTTTATGATTGTATTTACATAAACTCAGGTTTATTTAATTTATTGTTATGAACACTTTGGTTACATAGTGGGACATTTTAAAATAGAGAAAAGATCAAAGATAAATGACAGAGAAAGATTTTTTTAAGGGGGAAAGATTTTGTAGGGTTGTGTACTGGCAGGGGGTAGAAAATAAGATGGAACTGCCTAGCAGAAAGAACAGCTTCCGTAATCTTACTTGAATAAATAAGCCTCCTACCTCCATGGGATCAGGATTCCAAAACCAATTTCCTCTAGTATATAGAGTAATACCACCTAAATGTTGACTTTAAAACTTTTCTTCCAACTCCAGTGATTGGATGATGTTGTTGAACTTGGATATCATAAAGGTAATGCATGAAATTAGTCACTCTCTGGGCTCTCAGAATAGTTCCCAGACCTATAGTCTGATATATGGGTAGAACTGATTTGGAGAGTACAAATGGTGGTTATTGATGGTTAACATTACTTCATTCTTTTCTTCAGGTTAAATGTTTATTGAGTTCCAAGCCCGAGATGACATAGTCACTGTCTTCTGTGATACATGTGCAAATAAATAACTACAGTGCAGTTTTGAATGTCAGTTAGAGTTCTATACAAAATTCGTGGGGAGTATAGAAGAGGAAGTGACTAGTATCTGCCTTGAGAGGTGGGGAGAGGCTTCAGAATATTGTTCAGGTTGGTAGCTCCCAGTGTTTTCTCCTTAGCCTTTTCTTCTCCTTAGGCAGCTTCAGTCTCCCTGTGTCTTCACCTGTAATTGATAGGCTGAGTATTAATTAGAGGCTCTTTTCAATTTAGTTTTCTGTCCTAAGTGCCATGTGACTACGAGATGTCATCTGTTAGGTGTCCCAGGGGATTCTGAGTTAATTTCTATAGACTACTATTCTTTTTGAACTCCTAAACTTAGTGAATGGAACCAGTTTTCCATACAAGTAGGCTAGAAGTTTAATCCATAAATTTGATCACATCACTATTTAAATCCTTCTTTGGCTTCCATTGCCTGCAGTGTTTGGTAATATCTATGCATACTTGCCAGCATCATCTTTCATGTCTCAGAATAAGCCTAGCGAACTTCTATTCCTTCAAGAGTCGCTTCCTCTGTGATGAAGCCTTCTCAAACATTCCTCTAGCCCTTTCCAAGGCCAAGGAAGACTTAAACTGTCAGACTTTAAATCCAGTTTGGTAAATTTAGACTTGAGGTTCTACTGTCAGAGAGAAACCATTTTCATATTTGTGACTAGCAGGATTTTTTGTTAATAATAATGAAAAAATTCAAATTGTTGAAAGAGAAAATTCATCAGTACTGTCATGCATTGTTTCACAACAGGGGTCTGTTCTGAAAAATGGATTATAGATGATAGCCTTGTTGTATGGACATCATAGCAAATACTGACACAAGCTGAGACAGCTATAGCATCTGGCAGTGCAGTCTTTTGGGAGCACCATTGTATAGGAAGTTTGTAGTTGACTGAAATGTTGCTATGCAGTACACTACTCTCTCACACCTTCAAAGGAAGCTGAGCCTCAGGAAATAACTGGAACTTGGCACTTTTGTTGTCAAGACTTTGTGTCTTGTTTTTGTATTTTGGCACATTGTAGACTACCTAGTAAATGTTTTTGAATGTGAGACTATTCACTTGGGGTACTCAGATAAAGGTAATTTTATTCATCCAGTTTTAGGTAATTTACTGAGTAGCAGAATTTCCTTTTAGGAACCGTCAATTAGGAATTCTTTGATACCTTTTAAAGACAAGTCTGACAAGCATAGGATCTCATAATTAACGGCTGCTAACAATGGGCCAATAACCCTTTAAACTGTAACGTGACACTCATTTCAACAATTACATTTGACCCCTTTGCCAACCTTCATCTTATACTAGGTCCTCACCAAAATCATATAAGTTGTTTAATTCAGAATGTACTGAAGGCTGTCACATTCTTTGTAGGTAATCATATGGCTAATATGCCCAAGGAAATAGCTTAAGAAAAATTAGAGACCTTCCTTCTCTTGTTGCAAGACATTAGGGGTACCATGGACGTGGTGGTTAGAAAAAGCATAATGACCACACACCCCAGATATCATACTTGCATTTGTAGGAGGAAGTAAGTACCAAAATAGAAATGCTTCCTTTGATGAGAAAAACTTATTTTGCAGAAAAGAGTACAAATACTATAGGCTGCTAAATGTGTTCCTTCCTGCTGTTGTCCAAAGCATAGATGAGAGGGTGACAGTTTCTGTGAGTTATTAACAATTTATTATACCAAGAAAAAATTCTGGTTATCTAATGAAAGCAATAAAGATTAGTTGCTCTTAGATATGCTCTAATATTTTTACATTTTAATTGAATATTCTATTTTTACTGGTTGCTAATGAACAGTGAGAACAATTTGCAGTGAGTCTTCAGTGGTCAGTGGTGAGCCATAACTGGACTTCTGAGCACAATCCTTGGTCAGTTAGATTTTCTGGGCTCTTTTATGTTCACCACATTTGAAGACAGTTAAGATCTAAGCATTGTCTCCTGCTCACTCAAAAATCTCAGCTAGCAAATCACGCCATGCCACTTTTTACCAAAATTAAGATAGATCTAGGTTTTTACATTCAAATCTTTGTGTTTCATTCCCAAAATAAAAAGGCTTAAGGAAATTTTGATCTTGAAAATAATATTGAACATTTCCATGGTCAAGGAATGGTTTTAAACCTTGTACCTGTGAGGGGTGCAATTATTTATTACTATATGAGTTAATTTTAAAAGTTTGTAGAAAAATGGAAGCAGAAGATATTTATTTTGATGCAAAAATGTTTGAAATCCAAGCATACTTTTCCCATGAACTTTTTGAATACCTCTCATGTATGGATTTCAAAAAAATTTGCATCAAAATGAACTTATTTTTCATTCTATTTCCCATGAACTATTGAAGCACCTTCAAGTGTGCTGGGTTCTTCCTTTTGATGGAGAAAGTGTACCTCCTCTCACAAATTCACAGGTTTTCCTCTCACAGGAATTCAATCCACATCTTCCAGAAAGATGCCAGGGGCCCAACTACTAGAGCCATCCCCACTGCCTCCCTGGGTGTACGTTAGCAGGAAGCTGGAACTGGAAAGAGAGTTGGGACAGGAACCCAGGCATTCTGTTGGGGATGTGGGCATGCCAACCTGTGTCTTAACCACTAGATCAAATTCCCACCCCTATATCATTCTTTTCATGTTCCTTAATATGAAAATTCAGCAAAATGTCCCAAATAACTTCCTGTAAAGGACTTAGTTTGCCAAAGTCTTGCTTTGTTTTATTGTAGATTTTGTTGAGATATAGTTGACATATAATAAACTGAATATTTAAAGGGACCAGCTGTATACCATGAATCTATCACCACAGTAGAGATAATGAGTATATCTGTAACACCCAAAGTATCCTCAGGCTTCTTTGGAATCTCTCCCTCATGCTCCTTCTCTCCCTCCTCTCCTAACCCCAGGTATCTGTTTCTGGTTACTCTAGTATCTTCTGTTTTCTTTCTTTCTGTCTGTCTGTCTGTCTGTCTGTTTTGACAGTTAGAGTTATAGACAGTGAGAGAGAGACAGAGAGGTCTTCCTTCCGTTGGTTCACTCCCCAAATGGCCATTATGGCCGGTGCTGCGCCGATCCGAAGCCAGGAGCCAGGTGCTTCTTCCTGGTTTCCAATGTGGGTGCAGCGGCCCAAGCACTTGGGCCATCCTCCATTGCCTTCCTGGGCCACAGCAGAGAGCTGGACTGGAAGAGGAGCAACCAGGACCAGACCCGGCGCCCATATGGGATGCTGGCACCGCAGGCGGAGGGTTAACCAAGTGAGCCACTGGCGCTGGCCCCGTATCTTCTGTTTTCTAGCCAGCAGGTGCATCCTGAGAGATCCACACATTAGTCAACTGTGGGCTTATCCTGCAAGGCCTGAGCATTGTGGGATGGGTGAGGCTAGGCACTCTTCCACAAGAAGCACTGGAGACAAGTGTTGGTGAACATATCTGCTTTATTAATGACCAAGCGCACCTTCTAAAGGGCAGCCAGAGGGGCTGTAGCTAATTCAGGGCAACACTAATTCTATAGGATAGAGCTGATATTGTCACTGCTATACTTCTCCAATCAGCTTGAAGGTCACATAGGCTATGGTAGCTTTCCTGATGGGCCTGGGCCACACCCTGAAGCAGTTTACCTGTGGCAGAAGGTGGGGGTGGGGTTAACGTGCCTAGGGCTCCTGCCGCCTGCCAGCAGTCAGGCTAACCTTCTGCATGGGCTAGGCAGGCAGTCTCCCAGCCTGGTGTAGGATCACCCACTGTCACCCTCAGTGTGTACTCTCTTCCACCACCACCTCCCCCCAGTTTCTTTCACATAGCTTATTTTAGGATCATCCATGTGGTTTTAGGTATCAATAGTTCTTTTTTTTTATTATTGAGGAAACATTATTCTTTCCAAACAATTTGACCACAGATAATATTATATTAACCTTGATATTTTCATTTTAAAAGCATTTTTGCTTTTTTATATCTTTAATCTTTATAAAATAATATCTGTTTACCTGAAATTAACTCATATATTCCCTTCGTTGTTTTGTTGTTGTTAAATTCTAGTAAAATTAAACCTAATCCTAATTTTAGATTCTAATAGCACTTGTTTCCTAATTTCTAATTCTGTATCACTTTTCCAGCCTTTGTGGTACTTACCGGCTTATCACATCTCCCTAATGTACACAGCAGATTATCTGCTCTCTTACTTCTAAACTTGGGGAACCAAGAGGATCAGGAAATGACTTTCCATATGACTTATTTGTATGTAAGGAAGTCTTTGGAGAGTACCTAACAAACAAAAAGGGCCTTGTCATCCTGTTTTTCAGTGGTGTGGTGGCTGTTTTTACAGTTTGTGTACACTTTTCTGCCCAACACATTACTTATCTCAAAACTGCTGCCTTCAGATTTGGCCAATGCAAGTCACAGACAATATAAGGGATCATTAAAATGTTCATGAAAAATTCACATTATGAAAAACTGTGTGTGAATTTCAAAATAGATTTGCACTACAATAAACTTAACTTTTTTATGTAAGTACTCTTGTATATGTTCCAGGCAATGTCCATTTCTTTATTTAAGTTCAAACCACCCAGCCTGCTGTCATTTTTAGTGACTCTTCTTCTGGTCCTAATTTTACAGGCCAGCTGTGGCCTCTGACTAAACTGGACTTGCCCCTCTGGCTTGTCTGATGGATTTTGGCTTTGCTTACTTCCTTGATGTTGTATCCTTCACTATCATAAATGAGAAACTACTTCTACAGCTTCAATCAAATGCGACCATGTCAAACTCCCTCTCTCTTGGTCTCTTCTTGTGTCTGAACCAGGAGAAAGGGATCAGGGACTCAGTGGACTGCCTGTTGTTTTGATGGGACTTTCTCTCACTTGGACACTCCAGAGTGCTCATCCACACATGTCCTACATGCTGGTATTTTAGCTACCTAAACCCTTTGGCTTCTGTTATGATAGTTAAGGGGAAATGCTGGTCATATTCCTGTATTTCTGTGTTTCTGGAAACCTTGACAAGTGTTTGACTTTCATTCTTTCTTTCTCTTAGCAAGAATTATGTTATCCTCTGTTGGGTCTCTTAATAGAACTGAAAAACAAAATCTGACAGAATCACTCACATGATTACATCATGAGAAGAGGGTTCTAGCCCCCTTTCAGAACTACCTCAAGACATTTCAAAAGCCTAGAGAAGTCTTATCTTATTCCTCTGTGTGTCCTAGCATGTTTACATGCTTCCTCAGATTTCCTAGCAGATTTCTAGAAGAATCACTTAAAAAATCATAACATTTGCTGTAAAAGTGACAAGCAAATGAATTATATAAAGGTTCAGTTTTCTTTGTCTTTTTAAGACTTGAGTATTATTTTTGCCAATGTAAACCTTAAATTTAACTGCTTTTTCTGCTTAAGTTTCTGTTTTTTATGCTTCTTCTTCTTCTTCTTCTTCTTTTTTTTTTTTTTTTTTAAGGCTAGCATTGTGGCACAGTAGATTAAGCCACTGCCTGGGATGCTCTGCCTTCTGTCAGGGGAGCCAGGACTCAAACCAGTACTCTTGACCATTCTATGATTGACATAGTTAGGCTCCTTGCAAGACAGAAAATTTGAGGGGCTTTTAAATAAATAAAGAGGATTATATAATGAATACAAACTGGGTGAAATTTTATTTCAAGGGACTATGAAAAAAATTATTATAGGCTTGAAGACATATCAAAGCAGTGATTTGTTTCTCAGCTGGAGTTTCATAAGTGGATATTGTACAACATTTATTAGCAGAAGATGATTATTTTGTTTGTCTTAATCTTAGGTTCTTAGAATATCCTAATTATTTTTTTCAAAACTCTTTCTTTGGATAATAGCTTTGACGTTGTTAACAGAATGGTAAGCCACCCTGACCTAATTTCTAGTGTGAAAGGTTATGTTTTGTGATTTTTTTTTTTTCCTTTTAGATCCATTTTCCCTATCCACCCCAGCTTCAGAATCATTGCCATGGCAGAGCCCCCTGTTATTGGAAGTGCAACACAGCAATGGCTGGGACCAGAATTGTTAACCATGTTCTTTTTCCATTACATGAAGCCACTTGTCAAAAGTGAAGAAATGCAAGTGGTGAAGGAAATGGTAAGAGCAAAGGCTGCTCCAGCCTCGTGTCAGCAGCTGTTTTCCTTTTTCAAGGTGCTCTGAAACATTCTAGAGCAGAGTTGGACATGTCTAGCTTTTCCTCCCACATTTACTTCCACATCTCCTCATATAATGGTGTGGGTCCTGATTCTCAAACTTAACATTTTGGAGAATCATCCAGAGGCCTTGGTGGAAAGCCATTTGATGATTCTGTGTCTATAGTGTTTGAGTCAGTAGATCTGGGAAGGTTACATGAGAATATGCATTTCTAGCAGGTCTCAGGTGATGACGATGCTGTTGGTCTGGGTACCACACTATGAAAACCACAGATGTACACGGTCCTTTCCTCTTTCCTCAGAGAGAAACACTTTTGGAGTTCCTTTTCCTTTTACATTTAGTCAAAAGTAACTATTTTAAGTTACTACTGTAAATGGAGGCCAGATATATTATCAGGTATTAGATTTGATAGAAAATACTAAGTAGTCCTGGTATCTCAGGATTGTAATGTATCCTATACTTACCTGAGTCACCATCCAGTGCTTCCTGTGTGTGTGTGTGTGTGTGTGTGTGTGTGTGTAATTCGTTCTTTCCATGTCTGCCTTAACCAAGCATTATGTTAGCACTTGGAAATTCTAGAACTGCACTGTTCAATGTAGCAACACTCACCACATTAAGCAAAGTTGTTTTAATTCAGTGTCCCAATCACATTGCAAGTGCTTAATAGCTGCATGGGGGACTTCTGACTACTGTGATAGACAGCATCATTAAAGAACATTTACTGTTCATAGAAAGTTCTGGAACTGTTCTAGTCACTAATAATAAATGTTTTACACAAATGCCTCATTTCTATTGAGATAACATAAGGAACTGGTTAATTTTATGTGGGCATGGTTATGGTAATGGTATCGGCTTTAGAGTTCAATGACTTGACTGTGAATATCAATCCACTCCTGATTAGCTTCCAGATCTTGAGCAAATTATTCAGTCAGAACTTCTTCATCTTAAGATGAAGGTGATTGTACATCACATTATTGATTTAAAGAATAAGTTAAAGCATATGTGGAATCGAACTTAGAATTAAAAAAAATTCCTCTAGTTCCTTAAAGGACTCTGAAATGGTCACATTACACCAATTGTTGTTTTAATATTTCCTTCTGAGATTTTAAAATCAAACCTTTCAATTTGTTATTGCTTAAACAAAAATTGCTTATAGTTTAATTAAGTCAAATATTTAATAACATAAAGATTTTTTATTTCAAGTCGGTCATGTATGTTATTTGTCAAACTGCCCATGGAAATCACTGATGTATTGGTCATGGCCCTCCAGGCTGCATTTTAATAGTCCTTGGAAAAACTGACACTTTGAGCATGTGTTTTTTACCCCAGGGTGCCTTATGTCACAGAGTAGATATATGTTGATGATTAAATAAAATAGGAGGGGCCAGTGCTGTGGCTCACTTCGTTAATCCTCCGCCTGTGGCGCCGGCATCCCATATGGGTGCCAGTTCTAGTCCCAGTTGCTCCTCTTCCAGTCCAGCTCTCTGCTATGGCCTGAGAGGGCAGTGGAGGATGGCCCAAGTGCTTAGGCCCCTGCACCGGCATGGGAGACCAGGAGAAAGCACCTGGCTCCTGGCTTTGGATCTGCGTAGCTCTGGCTGTAGCAGCCATTTGGGGGGTGAACCAATGGTAGGAAGACCTTTCTCTCTGTCTCTCTCCCTCTCACTGTCTAACTCTAGCTGTCAAAAAAATAAATAAAATTTTAATAATTTTAAAAATTTAAATTTCCACTTAATAAAATAGGAAATTGCCCAAATTAGAGCTTAAAACAATCATACTAGGCCAAAAAATTAAATAAATAAAACAAAAAAATCCCTAAGAAAATAAAATTTTTAAGGGTATGCTATCTGCCAGTTTTATTAAAAAATTCTTTTGTTTATCTATTTAAGAGACAGAATGAACTCCCATTCACATGTTCACTCCTCAAATGTTCACACACTGGAAACTCAATCTGGGTCTCCCACACAGGGGTCTAGGACCCTACTACTTGAGTCATCATCCGCTGTCCCCCAACCCCTGACCACCACAATTTCCCCTCCCCCTGCTCTCTACCGCCACCGTGGTGCATATAAACAGGAAGCTGGAATAGAGAGCTGAGGTAGGACTTAAACTCAGGACTCAGATGTGGGATGTGGTTGATTTACCCATGGAGCCAAGCACCTGCCTCCATAGGCCAGTTTGTAAGAGACTCCTCTCAGTTTTATCCTAGTGATTGAATTGTGAATGGAGTAGAGGCTTATTTTTAATGCCTGATTTTTAAAGAGAAAGCAACTTCTTGAAAAGTTGAATAAGCAACTATATCCATGTGTTAAATATATAACTAATAATTAGGGAGTTTCTAAATAAGTAATTCAAATGTGATTTGTGAAGTACTCAATTGATCAGATGTCCCAATTTATTCATTCTCTTTTTCCTCATTTCTCTCATAATATAGGTTCCAAACACACCTCAGGAAGCATTGGACAAGTTGTTGTCATTTACGCACAAACTCAGGGAAACACAGGATCCAACGGTATGTCTGGGCTTTTCCCATAGCATTCTCTATTGTTGATATGCTGATGCTTTATTTTCTTAGAATTCAATGATGTCAAGTCTATTTTTTAAGCTGTTATTTTTATCACTTACGCTTTGCGCCACACATATGTTTTACTTTGATTTCAGTGGTTTTTAACATTTCTTCCAGCTGCTCATGGCTTATGTCGCAGAAAACAACTTTTCGTTCCAGAGCAGTACTCCATGTTCATGGGAACCTGTTCCCCCTGGATCATCTGCTGAGCAGTGTTATCTGTTTCTATGGCTTCAAGGACCACTTAATAAGTTAATGGCCTGCTTTGTTATCTTCAGCTTCTGACTTCTCTTTTCTGATTGATCAGTATTTCCATTCCAGAATGGCATGGTGGAAAGGTACAGGGCTGTCAGTGTCTAACCCTGTAACTCTTGGTGTTAATTGTAAAATGGGAACCAGATCCCTCATGAGAAGGTCACAATGCTAAACCATGAAAATGTAGGTAAAGAATTCTGTCCTTAGTAGCTGCTTAATGTTAGTTTTGCTTTTCTTCACTTTTCAACTTGATGCTTTGAGATCATTATGAATTCAACAGATCTTATACAACAAAAATGTCTTTGTCCCTTAAGTCTATTTCTGTTCCTGATTTAATTTCCTGACTTTGTTAAAAATCTATCTACCATATTGCCTAAGTTAGGAAACCTTGGCATCTCTGTTAATTTCTTGCTTTCCTGCTGTCTTCACTTAATCTGAAAGCAGATTCTGTCAGTTTAGCATCTTGATGTCTCATCTGTTCTCTTGTCTATAGGCAGTAGTTGTCCTAGTATCAGATTTCATAATCTTTCTCCTGAAGTAACATTATTTCCTCTTTACTGCTGTCTTCATCAAGTGACCCTCTATTAGTTTCCCATGACTGTTGTCACAAATTATAAAATCATACACTTATGGCTTAAATGTTGGTTAGGTTCCTCTCTGTGGAAGAAGAGGTAAATGCTGAGCATCTCTATTTAGCCATCTTGAAATCCCTACCCAATGATATTATAAAGGAGCTGACAAATCCCTATTGTGTACTGATGACGTAGCTGTCACAAAGTCTTAGTACAATGCTTTGGTTATGTGATTCTGATGCAGGTGTCAGCAAACCTGCACTGTCATGATGCATACAATTATGTACCGTACCTAATACAAGATAGTAAAAAACAACTACGCTACTGATTTATGTATTTAGTATACTTATTATTTTAAAATGTATGTCTATTTACTAAAAAAAAACTTTATTATAAAACTATATGCCATGTTTTACCAGCAGCAGCCTCATACATTGGTTACTTATGACATCTCTTGATTGCATAATTGTCTCTTGTGCTAAGTTTAATCTTGTGTTATTTTGTTCATCACTGTCCTGGGAACTTAAATACCATACAGCCTAGGTATGTAATAAGCTATATTCTCTAGATTTGGCCACAACAACCAGAACTGCGCCAATCCAAAGCCAGGAGCCAGGAGCTTCTTCTGAGTCTCCCACATGGTTGCAGGGGCCCCAGCACTTGGGCCATCTACTGCTTTCAGAGGCACATTAGCAGGGAGCTGGATAGGAAGTGGAACAGCCAGCACTCGAACTCACGCCCATATAGGATGCCAGTGCCAAAGGCAGCAGGTTTACATGCTACACTACATGCTTTCCCCAGAACTTTTGAAATTTTTAAGCTGAAGTGCTAGCTCTCTTACATTGTATAACCATGGTAAGCAAAGGAATGTGCCTGGCAAGATAAAATTGCAGTTAGAAATTTGATATTATAGACATTAAATCCATTAGGAATTTTTAAATTAAAGTATACTCTCAATTTTTAAAAGAGTGGGCCGACACTGTGGCGCAGTGGGTTAAAGCTCTGGCCTGAAGCGCCAGCATCCCATATGGGTGCTGGTTTGAGTCCCGGCTACTCCTCTTCCAGTCCAGCTCTCTGCTATGGCCTGGGAAAGCAGAAGAAGATGGCCCAAGTCCTTGGGACCTTGGACCTGTGTGGAAGACTCAGAAGAAGCTCCTGGCTCCTGGCTTCAGATCGGCACAGCTCCAGCCGTTGCAGCCATCTGGGGAGTGAACCAGCGGATGGAAGAACTCTCTTTGTGTCTCTACCTTTCTCTGTAGCTCTTTCAAATAGATAAAATAAATCTTTAAAAAAAGAGAGAGAACATGAGAGAAAGGGTCACCACTGGCTGAACATTAAGTATAGTTATGATTTTTTGGATATTAGACATTGTTACAAAACATTTGGTGCTATCAGTTGAGAGAACTGGTGTTCTTTATGAGAAAGCCTTAGTTGCTGGAGTGAAATGGGAAGCCAGAGTTCAGTGTCAGGCTTAGAATGAGACTAGAATGTGATTCCCACCAAGTTACCTTGTTTGAATAAGACTCTGGACATGAGTATGTTCTACTGGGGTGATTTGTCAAACATTTTCCATGATTAAAATAGGGATTTTTCGGCCGGCGCCGCGGCTCACTAGGCTAATCCTCCGCCTAGCGGCGCCGGCACACCGGGTTCTAGTCCCGGTTGGGGCGCCGGATTCTGTCCCGGTTGCCCCTCTTCCAGGCCAGCCCTCTGCTGTGGCCAGGGAGTGCAGTGGAGGATGGCCCAGGTGCTTGGGCCCTGCACCCCATGGGAGACCAGGAAAAGCACCTGGCTCCTGGCTCCTGCCATCGGATCAGCGCGGTGCGCCAGCCGCAGTGCGCTGGCCGCGGCGGCCATTGGAGGGTGAACCAACGAGAAAGGAAGACCTTTCTCTCTGTCTCTCTCTCTCTCACTGTCCACTCTGCCTGTCAAAAAATAAAAATAAAAAATAAATAAATAAAAAATAAAAAAAATAAAAAATAAAAAAATAGGGATTTTTCGTGGCCTTAGGCATTATGGAAATTTCTGAGTCTTATTTAATTTCTGATACTTTTAGTCATATTAGCAGAATCTTTTTTAATTTTAAATTTTGATTGATTTTTAACAGATTCAGTATAGTTTATAGATAAAATTCAAAGAGTATAATGAATTTCCCTCCTTCCCTCTCACTTTCTCTTTTTAGTTTTTGAAATAACATATTTTAAATATATATTATAGTAAAAAGACTTAATGCATCACCAGATAAGAAGTTTAACAAGTAAAAAGCAAAAAGACCCTAATTTAGTGGGAATATAGGCAACAGCTATAAATAATAATTGAATGGAAAAAGTACCATTTCACTCATACACAGTAAGTTTTAAAATAATCAGAGATCATTAAAACGTAGTATTACATCTTTCTCAACCATTGGTTTGACAATGGTATAAAACAAAATTTTACAAAACTTGTGTTTGCAGCAATACTGGTGCACACATCTGTTGCATTCTTTCTCTCCAACCTTGTTGTCAGACTTTATTGTAGGACTTCAATATCCCCAACAAATAATTATTAAGTGTGTACTATACCTTGAGTTGTAAAGTAGCATCTCTGTTAGTGGAATTTGGGGAAGTGTTAAGGAAACAAAGTGAAATTACTCTGTCAGTAGAGGAAGGGTTCCAAATAACATGCTTCTACTCAGGTGATGAGCTGGTGAACAGCTCTGTAGTCAGCAATCTAAGTTGTCCACATTTTTCATTTTTTCTTTTAAAGATTTACTTTATTTATTTGAAAGGCAGAGTTAGAGAGAGAGGGAGATCAAGAGAGAGAGGGGTCTTCGTCTGCTGGTTTACTCCCCAAGTGGCTGCAATGGCTAGGGCTGGGCCAAGCAGAAGCCAGGAGCTTCTTCTGGATCTCCCACGTGGGTGCAAGGACCTAAACACTTGGGCCATCCTCTGCTGCTTTCCTAGGCACAGTAGCATTGAGCTGGATTGGAAATGGAGCAGCCAGGACTCCAACCAGAACCATATGGGATGCCGGCATTGCAGGCAGCAGCTTAACCCACTATGCCACAACACTGGCCTCTATCCACATCTTTCTTTCTCTATTTCAAACTGTAGATTTTCTTAAAACTCTAAGCATTTTCAAGATATTAGCAGATTGGTTTGGGGAAGGCAGAGGGAAATAAATTAAAAGTAGTCAGTAGTACAATAGGGCCATTTGTGGGTCAGGTGTAACCTGCACTATATAGCATCCTTTCTCCATGGAACCTACCCCTAGCCAGCATGTGTGTATAAAACTTGGCACAGTTAAGTTACTTTAGAGGTGAGAATTTAATCAGCTGATTAAGGTAACAGTTAAAATGCCAACCTCCCGCATCAGAGTCCATGTGTTCAATATCTGCTTCTGGCTCTTGTCTCCACCTCCTGCCAGTGCAGAACCCAGGAAGTGGTGGTGCTGGCTGAAGTGGTTGCATCCCTACAACCCATGCAAGAGGCCTGAACTGAGTTCCTTGTGACCTGCTTTGGCCTCAAGTCATTGTGGGCATTTGTGGGGGGGGGGCAGTGGATGAGTGTTGTTCACTCTCTGTCTCAGTCTGTCTCTTGTTCCTTTTCTGTCTCTCTAATACATATTTTTTAAAATATTGAATTGAAAAATACTTTCAATGTGGTTTTTAGAAAGCTCATCTTCAAGGACATTTTAAATGGAAATTGGATTCTGTTTATTTTTATTTGTAATTCATTAGCAGCGCACACTTAATTTAAGTTTGGCCTTGTCCTTCAGGAATAATGGATCCTGCCAGGAAGCCCAGCTAGAGGGACTTTTAGCAAGTTGAAACAAGACTCTAACAGGATGTCTTTGTCTGGTCATAGGCACAATCATTGGCAGCGTCTCTTTCCACAAGACAGCTGTTGCGGATTGCTCGGCGGCTGTCACAGTATCCTAATGAAAATCTTCATGGTGCAGTTACTAAAGCCTGCCTTTCCAGGTAATCGTGTTTTCCTTTTTTACTGAATTCTAATTGTATTTATAGTTTATATTCACAGATCTGCATAATGTATTGATCTACTTTACTATACTTCTGTTTCAATGTTGCTCTCAGTTATTCAAACTTATGTAGTATAGTATATATTATCTTGTTAAGGCATAACAGTTTTAACAGGCATTTTGTAGATGGGGAAACTGAGTCGCGTGCTTGCTCAAGCCACACAGGAGTGACTAGTGTACTTGGGACTGCTGGAAGGCTGGGTCACCTGTCTTCTGCGTTGAGCTCCTAAGCATTATACTTCTCACTGCCTGAATTTGCATTGGAACTTCCCATACTTAGTAGTACTGCTACCTTGTCAAAGTTCAACAAAACTAACATTTTCTACTCTTAGACTGATAGTTCATATAACACTAGCTTACAGAATTTTTTATAGAATCACATTCATATGAAACTAATTTGAACAAAAAGATTGTTAATAAGAAAAAAAGAAGGACAATCCCCATCAGTCCCAGAGGTTTCTTTTAGAGTGTATTCATATAATCTAATAGTTATTTTTATGGTAGTTGTGCTTGTTGTCCATTCATTCCTTAAAAAAGAATTTTAAAAGAATGTGTTTTCAGTTTAGGAGAATCTAAAAATTGCCTTCGTTAACTTTTCAATGAAATAGACAATTTTCCTATAGTTTAATCTTCTTGAGTTAAAGCTTGAATTCCGTCTAGCTAAGATGCTAAGATGATCTTCCCTACAAGTATTTAGCATAATTCTTTGAATAACTTGTAGTTATGAAAACCAACAAAATTGATTTCCTTATTCCTTTAAATAGAAGAGTATTAGACATCCAAATGAAAATTAAAAAAAAAAAAAAGCCTCAATTCCTTATTTGTCAGACTTAAGAACTGAAGAAACTATAAACAGAGAGATAGCTTCATTATCTAGTCAATATTTCTTCTTAGGCAGGACTTGGCTGTAGATATGAGATCATAGAAATGAATAGACAATGCTAAGCAATGTTAAGAGCTGTGGAGCCTAAGAAAAAAATTAAATATTCAACAATTTATGGAGAAATTAAATTAAAAGTTTGTTTTGGTATAGACATTTTTGAAATCCATGAATTTTTTTTTATACTATATACTTTCCATGAAATTTTTAAAGCCATTCATATTAAAACAAAATAATCAGGCCCAACACATTTGACAGATTGTAAGATATACTGTGGAAGTTAAATCAACTTTCAATTTCCCTTATTAAAAAAAATCAAGTAATGAGTATTTATCTAACAAATAAATGAGTAATCAAATTTTGGAGAACAAATAAAAAGAAATCTAAATGATCTGAGAATATTGAAAGCTGGCAAAGTTTAATTTGTTACTAATACAGTTGCCAGCCTACCTGGAGACTGTATGTACATTTTAAATAAATATTAGAAAGATTTAAGGAATAAGTTTCTACCAGGTGATTTGTCATTATTTCCCTTGGTTATATACTAAAAACAATAGTGGGGGAAAAAAGTGATTCTACATTTTTTCCTACTATTTGGAGTAGAAAACTTAATGGATTTCTCCTCAAACAGAAATATTTTCAAAAATCTATAAAGCTAAAAGCTATAGAAAAATAGTAGAAAATATGGACAAATAAACTATGGTAGATATTATCTCCTGTCAACTCCCAACCAACCTAGAAATTCTGAATATAATATAATATAATAAATAAATAGATGTTTATTCTTATTCAAACTTGAAAAGCAGAGACTATCTGAAATAAAGTTAAAATAGGATTTCATGGGATCTATCAATTCCATTTCTGAGAATTGAAAATATGTCCTTAAAAAATTTGAACATGAATATTCATGAAAATACTATTCATAACAACTAAAGCAAGGAAGCAACACAAAAGTCCATCACCTGCTGAATAGATAAATATAATGTGGTTTATCCGTATAGTAGAATATTATTCAACAGTAAAAAGAAATGAGGTACTGATATATATTGCAATGTGGATGAACCTAGAAATTATGATGCTGAGTGAAAAAAGCCATAGAAAAAAGATTACATATTGTATAATTCTGTTTAGGTGAGCTATTGAGAATAGGGAAAATCCATAAAAATAGAAAGTAGCTTGGTGGTTGCCTGGGTCTTAGAAAATGGAGAATGACTGCTACAGGGTAAGAAAAATGTTCTAAAATTGTCTGAGATAATGGTTGCACAACTCTGTGATTGTACTTAAATACCATTGAATTATATATTCTAATAAATGAAATGCAAAATTTGAGGATTATGTATCAGTACAACTGATGTTTAGAAGAAGAAAAGAAGGAAGGTAGCAAAGCCAGAATAAGGAGCTGATATCATGCATTCCCAAGGGACTTTCAAATCGGAATGGGGCTCTGTGGGCCAGTGCTGGATTTTAGTGTCTGCTAAAGGACAAGAGATATGGCCACAGGCATATTTGAAGTAGAAAGGCTTCAGCTGATCTCTGCATAAAGAATTATCTTCATGTGTTTTCTGAGCTTATAGACTACAGAAATTCTGCCCACCAGCTCAGAGAAAGGATAAGAAAACTCCACATCAGTCTGGAACTTGGGATGGTGGTGGTGGTGGTGGGGGGGGCTCAGAAAAACAAAATCAGTCACCTGTGTCAAAGTCAAACAAAAATGCAAAGATGAATGTCCATGAAAAAAGGTTGTATTGTGGGGGAAAATGGTGGATTAGTGAACGGTGTGCTTCACAGGGCTAGGGAGAAACCCTGAGGAGAATAGGGTAGGAGGTACACTCTCAGCAGAGAATTGGAGAGAAAACCTCCCAGGAAGCCCCATGGAAGGCGGGGAAACAGTGTGAACCTGCATGGTGAGAGCTGATGGGCATCCAGAGAGCACGGAAAGCCGGAGCTGGCAGCGTTTTTGAGGTGGCGGAGGATGGACTACACCAATCCGTGGGGATAGAGCCAGAGAGAGAGAGTGGCATGGGACCAGACTGGAGCCCGGGGCAGACAGTTGCTGGCAGTCACCTGTGGTCCCAGTGGAAGTGGAGGAGGATGTTCGATTCAAAACCAGTCTCTCCAAAACAGAACCCATGACCTGGCTGAGAGAGGGCAGGTGCCATTTAAAAACAGAACAACAAGGCCGGCACCGCGGCTCAATAGGCTAATCCTCTGCCTTGCGGCGGCGCCGGCACAACCGGGTTCTAGTCCCGGTCGGGGCACCGGATTCTGTCCCAGTTGCCCCTCTTCCAGGCCAGCTCTCTGCTGTGGCCAGGGAGTGCAGTGGAGGATGGCCCAAGTACTTGGGCCCTGCACCCCATGGGAGACCAGGAGAAGCACCTGGCTCCTGCCATCGGATCAGCGCGGTGCACCAGCCGCAGCGCGACAGCCGCAGCGTGCCGGCCGCGGCGGCCATTGTAGGGTGAACCAATGGCAAAGGAAGACCTTTCTCTCTTTCTCTCTCTCTCACTGTCCACTCTGCCTGTCAAAAAAAACAAAACAAAACAAAACAAAACAAACAGAACAACAAGAACGGAAGGCTGCAGGTACACACATAATAGCTCGCTGAGACGGGGCACCTAAATGTAGTGATGGCAGCAGCAGCAGGCAGGCATTCGGCCAGTGACTCTAGTGTGTGTGTGATCCAGAGCTTCAAGCGGAAGGAATGGCCCCTAGCCCCCACTGACTCAGAGCGTGGCTGGAAGGTGGCCAAACAGCTACGAGGGTCAGGGGGCTCTCAAAACAGCAGCGCCATCTGGACCCTGCAACTGTGGGAGCCTTGTGTGCTGAGACCTTGCGGCCTCAGTGGCTACATGAGAAGGTATAGGGCATAGCTGGGTATTGAGTTCTACCACTCCCAATCTGGGTGTTACCCAAAAACTCACACCACCCTATAGCATTGACCAGAGCCCCCTGGCCACACCCACCACACACCTCCTGATATTCACTGAAAGGGCAGACATTCCATGAAGCCACAGAAGCATAGCCCCAAAGATAAAAGCCAACAGAAGAAAAATTTAAAATGAACACTACAAGTGCCAAAAAATAAGAGCCAAAATTCAAGAAACAAGAATAAGGAAGTCACCGTGACACCTCCCAGAGGAACACAATAGCATTTCAGTGTTGGAATGTGAGGATGAAGAGACCAAGGAAATGCCAGAAAGGGAATTTAGAAAATTAATCACAGGATTACGCAAAAAAGAGATCAGAAGCAAACCCATGAGCTAAAGAAAACCATCCATGATATGAATGAAAATTTTTCCCAGGAAATTTAGAATTTAAAGAAAAACCAAAACGGAATTTTAGAAATGAACAATTCAATGAACTAAATAAAAAATGTGGTGGGAAGCCTTAACAGCAGACTTAATGAGGCAGAATAAAGAATATCCGAACTAGAAGAGAAATCTTTGGAAATTTTATAGTCAGACAAAGAAAAACAAGAAGAAAATAGAAAACTTAAAAACAGTGTTGGAGATCTATGGGGTACTGTCAAATGACCAAACATGTAAGTCTTCGAAGTTCTTGAAGGAGTGGAAAGAGAGAAGGGAATACAAAGCCTATTTAGTGAAATGATTATAGAAAACTTCCCCAATTTGGAAAAAGAAAGGGATGCTCAAGTAGAGGAAGCACATAGAACTCTTAGCAGACATGATCAGAATGGATCTTCACAACACATTGTAGTCAAACTTTCCATAGTAAAACATAAAGAAAAGATTTATAAAATGTGCATGATAGAAATGTCAGATCAATTTCAGTGGATCTTCAATTAGACTCACAGCTGGCTTCTCATCGGAAACCATACAAGCTAGAAGGGAATGGCAAGAATAGTCCAAGTTTTAAAAGAAAAAAATCTTCAACCTAGAATACTATGCCCTGCAAATATTGTAGTTACAAAAATTTGTGGACACTTACAAAAGGTGCCTAAGGAGGTGCTACACACAGAAACACAGAAAGATAACCATTGGGAAAGAATGAGAAGGCAGAAAAAACACCAGTAGAATTATAAAAGAAATCCAAAATAAACAATAGGAATATTTATGGGAAAATGGCAGGAGCAAGTCATTACTTATCAATACTTACCTTGAATGTAAAATGGCCTCAATTCTCCAGTTAAAAGATACAGGCTGGGGCTGGGGCTGTGGCTCACTTGGGTTAATCCTCCACCTGCAGCGCGGCATCCCATATGGGTGCCAGGTTCTAGTCCCGGTTGCTTCTTCTTCCAGTCCAGCTCTCTGCTGTGGCCCTAGAGGGCAGTGGAAGGGATGGCCCAAAGTGGTTGGGCCCCTGCACCCTGCGTGGAGAGACCAGGAGGAAGGCACCTGGGCTCCTGGCTTCGGGATTGGCATACAAGTACCATCGGCCGTGGTT